>NC_057356.1:82312266-82612266 GCF_016509475.1 Prionailurus bengalensis | reverse complement strand
AGAGGTGGGGGAGGGACCGAGAGAGAGAGAGACTCCTAGGCAGGCTCCCCAGTGGAGGCTCAAACTCATGAACCGTGAGATCATACCAAAGTCCGATGCTTAACCAACTGAGCCACCCAGGCATCCCGGCATGGACATGTTATCGATGTCAGCGCACATCAAGACAGCTGGCTACAGACAGCATATAACACAGGTATCGCAAACACTTGAAAATAATAGCTAATTAAACATGAGCAGATTTGAGTTTTATATTATAAATCTTTACCTCCCTGATCGCAAAGTCCAATAAGCATACTCTAGAGAGAACCAAAATCTTCTCTGACTAAATAAAGTTTTAGAGCAGATTCTGTCACAAGTTTGATTTGGGGATCCTGTTTGAAAAAATCTAAATATGTAAGAAAGTATCTTCTTTTCAATATAAACTTTATAGTAAATGACTATGGGTCAATCATTTTTTTTTTAATTTTTGCTGTGAATATTTGCCAGCGTAATACCTGGGGTGTCTTACAGGAAAAAATTGGAGCGTGTTGTATTCCAGAAAATCTAAAGTAGCATCAGATTTCTTAGCATCAAGGATGGGAAAAAATGTTCAGAATCTAATTTTATAATACAAGTTATAAACCTTTTTTTGTTGTTTTGCTGTCTTCTTGTACATGGATTAAAGTATACTGATTAATCTTTGTTGGCGGTCGTGTATTGTTTTGCTCTCCATTTCATTTCCAAAGTCATTTATTCCTGTATTCCCATTTCATATTCATTATTACAGATTTATTTTAACATTAATAGTTAATTTGGTCTATCCTAATATTTCACTGGCATTTTATATAATATTAGACTTTTTGCCTGATGGCTTAGCTCAAACTTTGTAGAGAATTTGTTTAAGTATGTAAACCTTCAGAAATATGTATAAGATTTCTCATTGTGTAAACTTAATCAAATGCAAATCAAATAAGTTTAACATTACACATTTTAAAAATTCTAAATTTAAATTCAGAAAGTCTTTGAAAATAAAGCCCAGAATAGCATGTGTTGGCATTTATCGGTATCAATCTTTAAATTAGCCGGTGTCATTTTCACCTGAGTACTGAATACTGGACACTTGAATGTTCCTTGACTGGAATCCCATGAAAATCTGGTGTGCTAATCTGCAAATACAACTACATATTGTTGTGTGTGTATGTGTGTGTGTTTGTGTGTGTGTGTGAGAGAGAGAGAGAGAGAGACAGAGACAGAGACAGAGACAGAGAGAGCAGTAAGAGACAGATAGACAGACAGAGACAGAAACAAAGAAAGACTGGCTTTCACAGTTACCTCTATAGGGCAAGAATTCTACCCAGACTTCTTTCCTGCATGGACCGATGGGTGGCCATTCTGGAGACAAGCTCACTGAAAGAGAGATGTCAGAAGGACTGAGTTGCAGAGGTGACTTGTGCGCTTTTTTTTCCCTATTTCACTGAAAATATTATTCCTCCTCCCTCATGAGGATTACATACCAGCTTCCCAACTACTCAAAACTTCTCACTGTAGGAATAAAAATAAGAAGGCAAGAAAAGGACAAAGATTGCTCCTCCTACATAAGCTGTATGCTGTTTATACAGTTTCTATAAACTTTATTATGACACTAGAGCCTGATTTATAACCAAACGTCTGTGCTTCTTAGTCCACTATAACTGTCTCACTAGCAACATCAAGGGTCTGTCCCAAGACTCAATTGCACACTTTAAGATTCCATCCTCCCCAGAGCAAATAGCACAACGACGCCACATACACGACATATGCTGGAATTGATAATCCCTCTGACATATCTTTTTTCACCCTAAACACAGAATCTGTTGACATGGAAGATGAGAAAAAGAAATATCGACAAGGTCATTCATCTTCTTCTCCCATTGAATCTGAGTTTACTAGCAACAGATGCAGAGATTTCCAGTTGATAGAAAGTAGTGCCCATGACGCTTTCAGTTTCCGAAACACAGCTCAGCTGTCATGATGAAACATTATAGATGGAAGTGTTTACATTAAAATCATATGGAAAACGTTTTCAGTGAAAGGAGAAAAATATACTAGGAAGTAAGATTCATCATGATCAAAAACCTGTATAAGCAATCAGCACATACCAGGAAATAGGATAGAACCGAAAAGTGTATTTAATCTATTTTCCCAAATGTGACCAGTTAATCTGTACAGAGGGGAAGTTGTACTTCACTTTGTACAAGTGGCTTTTTTCTCAGTTCTCTTTCTCCTTACTCTCGAGTCATTTCACTAATGTCCATTATGAGGAGAGGAAATTAAAGGACCTAGACTATTGCAAAGGTTTGACATTCAATAAATCATATTTCTGAAAATATGCCATGTTTTATTCATTAATACAAGCATTCACATGGCACACTGGGAAGTCTCCTCAGTGGGATTTTTGACCTCAAACACTAGTAAAGAATAACCACATTGGTATTTGTTCAAACATTTGCCTAGAATTATTAGATTTCCTAATTGAGTGTCTGGCTTTTTAAAATAACTGTGAAAACAAGTCAGACGATTAAGGGTAAAGTCGAATCTTTACAGAAAAGCGATGGAGAAAGATTTACAATAATGTTTACTCACTGGTTGATTATTAAGGGGGATTGTATGATTTTTGACCACAATTTATGTGATAAAAATAAGGGATCAAGAATCACGTCACTAGAAACTTCAAGGGGCGCCTGGGTGGCTCAGTCAGTTAAGCGGCTGACTTCAGCTCAGGTCATGATCTCACGGTCCGTGAGTTCGAGCCCCGCGTCGGGCTCTGGGCTGACAGCTCAGAGCCTGGACCCTGTTTCCGATTCTGTGTCTCCCTCTCTCTGCCCCTCCCCTGTTCATGCTCTGTCTCTCTCTGTCTCAAAAATAAATAAACGTTAAAAAATTAAAAATTAAAAAAGAAACTTCACAGACGTTTAAGAGAATATTCAAATTAAGCTATATACAAAAAATGAAACTTAGGTTAGATAATAACACACGATACTCTTCTAGATAGGAAAATAAGATATTCTTCTGTGTGATATTTTTCCTTGGCAAGATCCACAACGTGGGCAACTCATTGCAATAATGGAGAGCAGAGCATGGTAAGTTTCACCAAGTTCGTTAAGGGTTTTCATCAAGGGCAAGAATCTCCCTTTGAGGGTAGAAAACTGAAGTCCAGGTTGGTTCAGTGACTTCCTCAATGTCTAGGACCAGTTAGTAGCAGAGCCAAGAGCACGCCTCGGTTCTCCTGATGCCGGCCCTGGTCAGTAATGGTCCCAGCCCTGGCTGTTTTCTTGAGCCAGCCTGAGCACGTACGCACACCTTCAAGGCCATGATTAGTCATGATCATTCAGAATGGATTGTCATGCTTAAAACAAACACATTTTAAATTGTGTTCCAAGCATGCGACTTCCCTGTGATTCCAGCAAAAACCTCCGTTTTCCATCCTGAGAATCACTGAATTCTTCAGGTTTGAACCACAGGCACCCTGGCGCACCAGCATTTCTATGTGGAGGGAGGGTTTTAGGGCCCGTGAGCCGCAAGTGATGCCTGCGGTTCAAACAGACACCATGGTGGGGAACACGGCAACTTTTCATATTAAACAATGTGTGTAGCCATGGTGTGGTTGGGGACTGTGGCAATTCAACGAGTCCAACCAGCTCCTTGCTGCTGACTCTTCGGTGAGTCCTTTCTGGCTGGTTGAAGTCAGTACTGTGTGGAAATACCGTCAGAGCCCTTATCTGCCCTGCCCCTCCCGTGTCTCCTCTACTCAACCTCTGTTATACCACTCTTGACTTGACTCTCCTCCTGATAGTCAGACACACACACACATGCATGTGCACACACATATACACATGCACGTACACACACGTGCACACAGACAGTGCACACAGACTCACACCCATACACACATGCGTGCACGCATACACACATACGTGCACACACATATGCATGTGCATACACATGCGTGCATATACACATGAGTGCACACACACACACTCACATACACGCACACAGACACGTGCACACAGACTCACGCCCACACGCGCCCACATACACGCACACACACTCACACACATATACACACAGACGCCGTCTCTTTCACAGAGCTTTATGCACCTCTTTTTCGGGGGTCAAAAGGCTACCATTCTCTCTTTACCTCTCTCTGAGCCAAACTGTCTATGTGAGGAGTGTGCAATTTTTACACTAGTTGCATTTCAAGGATGTGTGAAATCTTCCAGAGAGCCTGGCATCAGATCAGCAGCAAGGCTACTTTGTTGGCAGCTTGTTCATGATGATTGATCTTAAGGAGAATCTCCTTTCATCAGCTGGGATCATTTGGCTGATTTATTATGATGGCTCATCACCTTGGAAGTTTCCTTAAAGGACCTTTCCGTGTGACATGTAGTCTCCATCAGCAAATACCCTTACATGACATCTGCAGTTTGATACATACCTGGAATATAAACTGTTTTCAGGTTTTAGTTCATGTTCTGCATGGCACACATGGCCGTCTTAGCATTTAGTGCTTGGCCGTTTTTTCCTCCCTCAGTGCCGTCGGCCTGTCTAGGCAATGTGGCCCGATCAGGTGACTTTTCTAACACGGTTCAGATGAGATCTGTTGCATACTGTTTTCAAGGCTTTCTCATGGCTGGAGTGCATCCAAAATGATGCAGAAAATATGAAACTCTACAAAAAATCAGATAAATGGAGTAAATGGACCGATCTTAAGAAAAAACATTTCATCTCCCTCATGCACCAGCCATTCTAACAAGTCTGTCTAGACTATTCTGTCAATTAAACAATCTTAACATTTTATGTATTGTGCTACAGAGTTTCATATAAAGCAAGAATGAAGAAATAGATTTGTCCTTATCTGTTTTTACTTTTTGCTATCAAAATACAGAAATTAATTTTAAATAAGTGTTTGTAAAAGTTATTATTTTTAAATAATAAGATCTTATAAAAGGCTGGTACACTAAAACAATTAACAAAGAACTTTTTAGCAAAAAGAATTCCTAGGAGTCTATTCTTGTCACATGGATGGAGAGAGTGAAGACCTGAATAAGTTCAACACGTACAAAACCATAAGTGCAATGCACATGTCTTCACTTACAAGGTTTCAGCAATTTAATAAACTGTACCATGGATAATATATGCATGTATGCAATATATGCATAGACACATACACATATACTATGCATAGTATATATAATATAACATATATTATAATACATAATATCAATTATTTGTAATATAATATACAATCATGCTATATATACCATTATATGTGTATATTATATATATTCAGAATATATAACATATGCTATATTTTATATATTCAGATACCAGATATCTATAGTATATCTAATGTATTATGATATATAATACATATTATATATATATATATATATATATTATGTGCATGTAATGTAATATATAATGTGATACGTATATGTGGGTATATATATATATTACCCTGTATAAACACATGATACTTTAGACATAGGTTTATTCTCATGTAAAATATTAACATTGTAAATATATTAGAATATACTATAGATATTGATTAGATATATTTTTGTATAGATTGAATGTATTTCCATCGTACTTATACTCTGTGCAACATGAATGCGTTCGGAAAGGAAGCCCAAAATACTGTGGATAAGCACTATGTGAATAAGATATCTACCTCACCTCATTCTTCATTGTTATTTCTATTAAACATACAAGTTTATGAAGTTGCTCAGACTATTTGCTAATGATTAACAAAAGTAATAATACATTATAGGAATACAGACATTACTTAACAGCTTCATTTCCTCAAATTTTAATTTTGTATTTTAAGTCATTTTAATCTAATTCTTGTATTCAACTGCACTTTAATTGCAAAGTTGCCCTCGATTTCATCTCTAGCTATATTTGCTCTGCTAATCAATTTCAGGAATTGGAGCACCTCTATGTAGGGAATTAGCTGTTTAAAATTGAGTTTGTAAATTTGATTTAAAATACCAATTGGCTCAACATATAATTCAATTAAAGACAATGCAAAAAAACATCATTGACTGTTGACATTCACGGACCATATTTTTCACAAAAGAAAGGGAACAAAAAAAAACTTTGGTCACTCTTTTGAAAACCAAGAAAATACTCCACTTTTTCTCCACACTTTCCAGACTATTCTATTATCTAACATTGGAGGAAATAGGGAGTCATTTTTAGGCAACCAGAATATGTAGTCTGTAAGGGAATTTTGTGAAGAGCCAAATCAAATATATCTAAATTTGGAAGAACAAACCCATATCATTAAATACAAGAATTTGATATCATGGAGAAACATTCTAGACGAAGGGTCAGGGCACGTTGGTGCTACTCTTAATCTTGAAATTACAAAAAAAAAAAAGTGTGTGTAGTTTCTTTCACATTCTTTTTTGATGTATTTATGTTAAGATTCCATGACAAAAAGAGCTGAACAAACACACCAACTGAGAGTTATTTTATATTTGTTTTTTTTTTCACATGGTATAAATTATAGTCTGAAAGACACATAAAATATTGAAAGTAAGGAAATGTTTCACAACCAGGAACTTTATTAATATCCCCTTGTACAAAAAGGATTCCATGAAATTTTAGTAGATATAGCTGTTCTAGTTTTTGGAAGTTATGGTTACAACTAATTTCAAGATTATTTTTAAGGTACAACAAAATTCTGCCTCTGATAACATATAATCATAAATTCCAGCATCTAACAAAAATTGCTATACATTTCTAAAAAGAGAAAACTCTGCCCTATGACCATGATAAAAATATTAAGAAATGGAAACAGAACCAGAAAATGATAGAAACATGTTTTGAGAGAGAGACAAGAGACAAGAGACAATGCCCTTTGAAGAGACAAGGGCAGTTAAGTACCAGTTATAAATATACTCAATTTTTCCAGTATGTTAAAAGAAATCATGAACATAGTTAGAAGTGGAAATGAAGTTGGCAAAGATTTCTCGATAGAAAAAGAAAGAACAACAAAAAAGAACAATTACAGGTACAGCAGGTTTCATCAAATTTAAAATGTCATTCTTCGAAAAACCATTCACAAATGACTGGGTGTTTGTAGTATTACTTAATTCATAGTTTCAATTTTAGAATACTGTAGAGTATGTTAATGATTGGCCTTTTTAAATTTATTTTTCTTCTCTAATTTTAGCTAACAAAGCCATTTGATCTTTGTAAAACTCAAGATTAATATGAGCTTAAATTTTGCTTCTCATCTGGCAACCTCTCTGTATTTTCATCTGTAGAAGTGATTTGCAGAGTTGGTGCATTTCTAAGTTTTCTCCCATTTATACCATTTTTTTGGACTGAAAGTTCTTAAGTGTAGGATCTTTATACACCGAACACCAGAGCACATGGAGATTTCAATATCCAAAATGCACGGCTTCCAAATGGTATCTTTCTGCCCTGCCCACAGAACTCAATTGGTCAGATTTTCCTCTCGAATTTCTTGTTTCACTCCAGCAGTTCAATCTTATTTCCTGCTTAATTGCTATTCGGAGTGTCATGTTCTCAAAGACGAAAGGTGAACAGAGAGTCATCATCTGGCATCAGCATTTTGGCTGATGGTAAAATCCATGGTCACGAAGTGGAGAAAACGTGTCCAAAGTTGCACTTGACTCTACTAGATTCTTGGGAGTGCCTGAAAAATGTGGGGCAAGGGAATTTGAAAGCACAGAGTACCTCTGACCTAAATGCAGATCGTACTGTTCTTAGATTCTGAGCAACCTCATTTAGCTAGACTCTCCTTTATTTAATTCCTCCCTGATTCTGGTGATAGGACAACTTAACTCCTGGTTTCTGATTTTCTCTCATGAGTTGCTCTCATGAATTTTTCTGTGTGGCAGATAGGAAGGGTGTGGACAAGATGAAAAGAGCTTTGAATGGGGCTGCTGACCAGACATCATTTTTCTGTTAGAGGTTCCATCATTTTTTACTTACTTTAAGTATTTGTGCCTTTTTTTTTTTTAGTTTAGTGTGGCATTATCTTTGATAATTCTGTATGCCGTCAAGCTATCCTTCAAACTTTTTGCCATTTGTTTCAAGTGTATCACCTACTAATCTGGTTCGTGGCTTTTCAGTTTTCTGACATAATAGTAAAAGGAATTCTCACCTGGAAAAGGATCACTATATGGTTCAATAATGATGAAATTACGTTATGAAAAGTTTCACATGTACATATTTGTTTTATTAAATTAGATGGGCTTGTAACTGCTAATACATTCTGAATACAGTATCTCAAAGAAATGTCTTGCCTTGAAGCTTTGAGCTGAGTATGTATAATTTTTTGATCAGTTTGCACAACAATTACATTGGGTGTATAATTTTGGATATTGGACTTCACTGTAAATCAGAAAATAGTGAATATTCTGCTGGAACGTTCGGGGCACCATGCAGCACTTAATATGTCCCAGGAAAATTTGACAGGAGAGAAGAACACCGGATTTTGTTGAGTCTTATTTGAATTGATTTTATGCAAAAGCTCATGATTGTTTTTTTTTTCCTTCTAATTATTTGTTTAGATGAGCTCAGTCGAGTTTATTACAACCAAAGCAATTGCATCAACAAAAATAAAATGATCGTGCTGATACAAATTTTGTTTCTTTGAGCGACCATATGATACTAAAAATGTTTTCAAGACTCTCTTTGTCTCTGGTGACTTGTGAGGGTCTCCATTTTACATCATTCCTAACAAAAGTGAATTTTATTCAAAATAGACAAAAAGAGGGGTGCCTGGGCGGCTCAGTCGGTTAAGCGTCAGACTTCGGCTCAGGTCATGATCTCACGGTTCGTGAGTTCAAGCCCTGCATCAGGCTCTGTGCTGACCGCTCAGAGCCTGGAGCCTGTTTCAGATTCTGTGTCTCCCGCTCTCTCTGACCCTCCCCCGTTTATGCTCTGTCTCTCTGTCTCAAAAATAAATAAACGTTAAAAAAAATTAAAAAACAAAATAGACAAAAAGTGAAAATTGTCATGGCCCTCTCAGAATCATAAAATTGAGATAAATTGCAAAATTCTTCAGTTTCTTACTCAACATAACTTTCTAAATTGAAAACTCGTTCTGAGCTTTGCGGGGAATTTCTCAGGTTCCCCAACAAGGAAGAACTATGGTAACTGGCCATGCATTCACGTGCACAGCGCCCCCTTGAGGAAAGAAGGATCCCCACTGGAAAGGCCCATCACTGCCTGCAATGCTGCATCTTGGCCCTTTTTATGTACTCCTTTTAAGTTTATTTATTTATTTTGAGAGAGAGAGAGAGAGCGCGCGAGCAGGGGAGGCGCAGACAGAGAAGGAGAGAGAGAATCCCAAGCAGGCTCTAGGCTATCAGTGCAGAGCCCGATGTGAGGCTTGACCTCTCAAACCATGAGATCATGACCTGAGCTGAAACCAGTAGTCCAATGCGTAAGGGACTGAGCCACCCACGTGGCCCCTCGGCCCTTTATAAACAATAACTGGCTTTTCCACAGGGGCGATTTCAACTTTCTGATTTTTATGAAGCTGGGATTTTGAATGCTGCTCTCCATTACCCAGTTTGGTGGTTTGATTTTACGTATTAGCCTGTGAGTGCACCTGCGAATAACTATGACTCACGAGAATGACTAATGCAATTTGTTTAGGGGATGACTCCGATAGCTTTCAAGTCTCGCACGCAGAACAGACTGCAAGCCACACATCAGTTTACAAACCTTTAGCCTTGAGTTTGATGCTTCATTTATAACACTTGCTACTCTGCCAAATGGTACTGTGGCTCTGAACCAGATAACTGACTGGGGACCCTGCATAGGGCCGTGGATGTCTGACTCACACAGAGACGATATCCAAAGCATTCAAAAGCAAAATCCAAAAGCAGTAGTCCAATGCCTGGTTCTGTTGGTGTTAATCAAGTGTTTCCTTGTTCACTATTTCACGTAATGTGCACAAAAGTTCTTAGTGGGACATCAGAGCCATCTGATAGTCCTATTTTATTTGACTAGCTACTTCACCGACCCCTTCTCATTCAGCCAGCTATTAGTGCTACCTTCTAGTCCCAACTTAGAACATTAATCAGAATTTCTTATTCTCCTAGGGGCACCTGGCTGGCTCAGTCAGGAAGAATGTGTGACTCCTGATCTCAGGGTCATGAGTTCAAGCCCCGCATTGGGTGTAGAGATTACTTTTAAATAAACAAATAGATAAATAAATAAATAAATAAATAAACTTACATGTTTTTTCTTACTCTCCTAAAGCCACCCAGAGCTATTCAAACTTATTACTGAAGCAAAGTTTATTTTTAATCAACTTTCCTCATATCTTAGTCTGTCCTTCAATCGTCAGCTCTAGCAGAATTCCAAAGACAATTTGCAGTAAACATTTTATTGTTTTTAAATGTTTATTTATTTATTTTAAGGGAGAGAGCGAAAGAGAGGGAGAGAGAGAGAGACAGAGAGAGAGAGAGAGAGATCACAGTGGGGGGCGTGGGGGCAGACACAAAAGGAGAGAGAATCCCAAGCAGGCTCTGCACTGTCAGCACAGAGCCGGATGCAGGGTTTGACTCTTCCCTCCAAGAGATCACTACTCGAGCCAAAATCAAGAGTCAAAGGCGTAACCACAGAGCCACCCAGGCGCCTTGCATTGAACATTTTAAAGTCAAGGCATTTTAATAAGTCTACTTACTCATCAAATTTCTCATCCTAAACTTTTTTTTTAACGTTTATTTATTTTTGGGACAGAGAGAGACAGAGCATGAACAGGGGAGGGGCAGAGAGAGAGGGAGACACAGAATCGGAAGCAGGCTCCAGGCTCTGAGCGGTCAGCACAGAGCCCGATGCAGGGCTCGAACTCACGGACCGCGAGATCGTGACCTGAGCTGAAGTCGGACGCTTAACCGACTGCGCCACCCAGGCGCCCCTCTCATCCTAAACTTTTGCAAAAGGAAGGGTTATCTCACGATTCTCGGAAAGAAGTGACGGAAACACAAAGTCACGGGCACTGGGCGTTTTGGCCTAAATCTGTACCTAGTACAAAACTGAACGACATACTTATCTCTGTTTACCTAGAACCAGAAAATGTGACTTAGATGTTCACTTAAATAACATTTTGATAACTTAACTGTGAGTACTTAATAAGAATTAAATTTCCACCCTTAATAATTTAAAATATTACACTCAGAATTGTCACTTTTGTAACTTCTATTAATTATCGACAATTCATTGAATACAAGATTTTTAATATTTAGCTCAGAAATTTTAAATAGTGCTCATAAATAGGGATATTAGATAAGAAGATGCATATAATTTCCCAAGCATAGAATTAAGGACCACAGTACTTTTAATTAGCATCTGCCTTTTTAGAAATAAGAGAAAAATATACTAATGTGCTTCTCATTGACCTGATCTTTCTCAGTCTATGAAAGCTTATCACACTTAGAATTCAGTAAAACATTTGTCTCTGAAAAGACTTGAGAACAATGCATCTTCTCCTTAGCGAAACAAGTGATAGGTGAAAATGTCAGTTAAATGTCTTTTATTACTGTAATTAGAATTAATTCTCAACAATGAAACAGATTGTACACACACTAATGTAATTCTGTATTGATTTTCGCTATTAGTTATGTTTCCTCTATTACAAGAATTGCTTTTAACTTTATTTGGATGAATATACCTAATGCAGGGTAACTAGGGCCTCCTAAAACAAATATCAGCAGATTAGAAAGCAAATGTAACCACTTTAAATTGAATTTATGTAATGGCACTTAACATTTTATTCATATAATACTTTATCCACGTGCATTAATTTAAAATTCCTACCATAAATCCTAAAATTACAAATTACCTTTAGCCTTAAAGGCAGAGATAAAAAGAAATACATTGCCTAATACCGATTATGGGACAGGAATAAAGTACACATACTCACATGCCTTATGTCAAACTTTCCACTAGTGTTTAAAAATAAATCAATTAAATAACAAGATTCTTTTCAGCTTCCAGGACACGTGTTGCTATCCCTAATCACCCAATCTAATGTGGTTCCTCAAACTCAGTCCTCTCAGTTTTGTCTAGACTCTCCTGCCACATATTAAACCTCACTTTGAATACAAACTTCTCACTTGGTTTAAAATCCTAGGCGATTTAATCACAGTTGTGTCTCTTTCTTCCTCAATGGTGCTTTATGTTCTATGCAGGCCAGGACCATCCTCATACACTGGTTTTGTAGTGAAACTGCAGGTAATTTCATGTTCTTAAACCAACATGTAAGTGAGTTTTAACAACCCTAGTGTCTGAAATACCCATCAACAGGATGGCAGTAAGGTTATCTGAGCATGGTCATTACATCAAGTACTTTCCTAATTCTATTTTTTTTTATGTTTATTTGTTTTTGAGACAGAGAAAGAGAAGGAGAGAGAGGGCAGGAAAGGGGCAGAGCGAGGGGGAGACACAGAATCTGAAGCAGGCTCCAGGCTCTGAGCTGTCAGCACAGAGCCCGACGCGGGGCTTGAACACACGAGCTGTGAGATCATGACCTGAGCCAAAGTCAGACATTTAACCGACTGAGCCACTCGGGCGCCCCAATTTCTTAATTCTCTTTTTTTATCACTTTCAGTTTCTACTTTGGTTTTGTCTTTATCCTAAGTGTTGATCCCGAGAGTTAGTGTCATTTTCGGAGACTTTGTCGTTTCTCCTGAATACGAGTGCTGCTTTTTTGCAACAAGAAGCTAAATTCCTAAGCTCCAGGGTTTGTTGTTGTTGTTGTGTGGTTGTTTGTTTTGGTTTAAAAGAGTTCTCTTCTCCACAATGAACCTGATTCTTCTATTAAATCTTTGCAAGTGGTTATTTTATAATAAGAAATGGCTCTTAGTCCATTGTTTAATTCTGCTAGCGTTTTTCTTTTGCTAAACTCTTAATTATATTTAACCGACTACCACATTACTCATAAAGAATAAAATAACAAAATAATGAATATACTGCACTTTTGCTTTAGAGTCAGCAGGATGCTAACGTAATAAACTGATCATCTAATTCTATAAACACGTGTTTATAAGGTGACTTAAGCCACTTATGCGCAAACTTATGTTGTTAGCACAATTAAGGATTTGGTGTTTTCCATTAGATGGGAACGGATTTGTCTGACTGAAGATGCCACTTTGCATTTGTATAAACAGCAGCGTATCTTCAGGGAATACAGCAAATTTCCACATGTTAAACTGAAGTGAAGTAAAATTGTATATTTTCTGTAGTTGTTTTCTAATGTTACTTATAAGAACAAGCTGCAGGTGAGTATGTCCTAATCACGTTGCTGAGCTACAATTTATAGAAAAAGCAACTTTCCAATGAGAGGACGTAGTCTACATAATAGTAAGAAAAAATGAACTTCAGCTCAGGAAAACTATTCCATCTTTAATTGAGGCATTGGCAGCTCAAAATATGCTGTGCTATTTAGGCTTATTCTTCCTTAATAATGTTTTATTAATCTTCGATTCTCGATTTTTATCACCTATAACAGAGAGTTGTACTTATTTGCAGACACGTGAATATTTGTTAAAATGAACAAAATTAAAATAGAAAAGTGTCTAAAAGTCTCAGAATAGGGCAATAATACGAATTATCTATATCAGATTGTTAAGGATCTTGAGTATCTGAAAATGTACGTAAAAGCCACATTAACTTTTTCAGGCCCCACAATTATGCAAAACTTTACTGACAAATACTATTTATGGTAAATAATATGGCACGGTATGGAAAACAATATTCTGATGTCAATTAACATGAGCTACATTTCGAACATCTTTTAAAGGGGAACATATGCAAGTCACTGGCTGAGAAGGCCATCAGATAAAATGTTGATATTTTCTGGCAGATCTCAATTGACTAGGTGACCAAAGGAATATGAGTTATCTTTTCTTGACTAATTTAGGTTGCAGCCAGTAATGAATCACACAGGAATAATTCGGGTAAGAATGCACTTTGCCTTCCTATTTTTTAATATAAAAGTAATGTAGAGTTATTATGGATACTAATGGATAAGCAAAAAAGGAAAAAAGAAAGGAGAAAGAGAAAGCGCGAGTGGGGGAGAAAGAGAAGAGCCACTAAATTCTCTACCATTGAGGAAATACGTGTGAACTTCTTAGGATACATCCTTCCCAATATTATCTGTGTATATGAAGATATGCGCATTTGGGTACATAAGTCTGTCTTCAGTGTCCTGGTCAGACACACAGCTCTGAACGCGCCTGTGGACTTCTGTGCTGCCAGGAATATGTCAGAGCTTTGTCAGACCCTCCTGTGAACATCACAGTTCCTAGTTCTTTAAGGTTTTTTGGTGAGTCCCATAGTAGTTCCAACTGGGAACCCCACCCGAGGCAGCGGTGACGTTCAGCAAATTCCCACTGATTGTTTTTGACAAAAGTCCTAGGGCCACAGCTGATCACACCAAGGAAGTTCTGAGTCAGGTCAGCTAAGGCAAACCTTGATAATAGAGCTTTCCTGTGAGATGCCAGACGGGTCAAATGGTGACAACTCTCTCAGGGTCCAAGCCCATTCTTCCCCTACTGGGACGCTAGGCTGCTGGTTTTCACGGCCTCTGTGGCTGTGAGGCCGTTGCTTTTCAATGCTATCTCAGAAAGGGAGAAGGGCATGAGATAAAAATGAGTCAAAATGCCACAAAGCTCACTGTTCCAAAGAATTTCGGCAGTATTTCTAGAATAAAGGTTCCCCCTACTGTTAGTTTTTCAAAGTTCAGAATGCATTGATTTTGAGGATTTTTGCCAGAGCTCACACACTCTGTTCATGGAGGGATACGTTTGCAGAGGTCCATACTCTGCTGTCCTTGAGAGGTTTCTTATCTCTCAGTATGATTTAAGGATGTGAAGTCGTCCTGACACCAAAACGTTTAAGAATGGAGGTCATAGACGAATACAGAGACGGCAAGGAAATTTTGTCCCCAGACAATCCTGGCAATACCATTTGGTGGCTTTTGTTCTCTTCTCTCAGCAAAATGATATGCTTCCTTTAACGTCCAATGCATCCACTGATTCAATAATAAAACTCGGCAAATGCAAAGACACGTGAAAACACATCAAGGTACAACCCTCTCTAAATACATAAATAAAAAGACCGTTGCAATTTGATCTATTGCTTTGGATTATTTTTAGAGTACAGTACAGCATATTGATTTCCATTATGATTATCCAAAAAAGAACACTCATAAGTCCTGATATAAATAATAATCTAAAATAGATCTTATTTCATATTCTACTGTAAACTATCATTTGAACGAGGATTACTTTCGAAGATGAGTTGATTTGTTTAACTTGAATACTATGTATTCCTTCCATATATGAACATTTGTGTGGGAATATTTAAGCGAAACAGCACATGAAACTTAATACTAATATGGACATTTGATGCTATTTTATCATGCACGTAAATAGAAAATGTACCTAATGATTCATTCAGTAAAACATATTTGGTATAATATGTTATGTTCATATACAGTATCTTATCAACAAGAAATATAAGTCTCTGATGTGATCTGAAATGAGGTATGACCCTGCATGTCTTTTAAAAGCTACTGTGACTATATTTTAAAACAAATTTAAGCACTATTGTGACCAGAACATGTTGTGTTGAAAAAGAATCCATCTGACAAATCACTGGAACACAAACAAGAAATAAACACGTGTCTGGAGGAGGCAGCTCTCAGTAATGAGTTTCTGACAGTAGGGAGGCTTAATAGATTATTAATTACCAGGGTACGTGATGTCACAGCCCCTACTGAGAGGAGTTCCTGGCACTATACCTTAATAATCATACCTGTGGACTCTGCGTATTCTCTGACATCATGACAACTGTAGCCACCACTTTTCCAATGAAGCCTTTCTCTGATGTGGCGGTGTTCACGGAGAACTTAGTAACACCAAAGGACCAAAGTCAGCTCCGATTCTCATAGCCTTCCTGAAGCAACTCCATTGGGATGGTCTCCAGAAACCAAAGATCTTGTATTTTAATATAAAGAGTAACATATAATACCTGTATCCCATCTCCCCGGAGGCCTAGTAGCATTCCTTTCTCAGACTTTGTCAGCTTTCAAGAGGAAATATGGTTTATCAGAGCATGAGATAAATGGCATAGGAGGAGGCCACAGTGAAATCACTGGCACACCAGCTCAGGAAACCACGACAGAGGGTATCCTGGCTGAAAAATGTTTATAGTCATGGAAGCCCTGTCATTCCTTTGTCCGGAGTATAGAATAGAGCCCTTAAGCTAGTTGACATTAGTTACAGTATATGCTAGACCTGAGAATATGGGGATAACATAACCAACCTATTAAAGTTGATTATATATACATATATACACATACATTTATATGTATATACATATAGATATAATCTATATGTGTGTGTATATGCACACGTTTATATATATAATTTTAAGCTAATTCTACAAAGCATATAAGATTTATAATGTATTTTAACACATATGCTGTTTTCAACAGAGTATGCATGTGCATTAATGTAACATCAAATTATTAGAGAAATTATTTTCTCAGTGTTGGCACAAGGTAAATTATATCTATATCTATATCTACATCTATATCCGTATCTATATCTATATCTATATATGTATCCATATCTATATATAGATATGGCTAATTACATAACTGTAAGTGCAACTATATATAGTTATTTCGTTAAGGCCCAACCCAACATTTCACAAATATTACATCTATACATCTTGCCAAGGGGTTTAAGTGTTTCAAAGCACAATCCCATACTTAAGTATCTGTTAGGAAGCCAAGAAACCAACCAGCAAGTGAATAAATCACCCAAATCCTCAAAAATAATACTAACAACCATCAAAGTGATAAGACTCTAAATAGATGACCAGGGAAACAACATTTAGACAAAAACATATAATCTATGTGAAGAAAAGCATGGTAAAGTTATTTCCTATAACTCAATAAAAATAGACAAAGAGTGTAATGGATATTTTGTTAATGGAAAAGAATGGTCCATAAAAATAAAAATATTCAATACTAAAGGTATTCAAAAATTACAAATGAAAACTATTCCAAAGTAATATGCTGTCTACTTTTTTAAATTTTATTTTAATAATTAGTGCCGGTGATGCTATAAGGAAAGAGACATTTTTTAATGTTATTTGGGAGCGTGTAAATTGATACATTTCTTGAAAGAAGTTTGACTATGCCCATCAGAGGTCCATAAAGTATTATTACAATTTGATCTAGCAGTTCTATTTTTAGAAAGGTTCCTAATCAGAAAATGTATTAAGATAAATGTGAATAAGGGTTTTTCATGGTTTTAAAATAAAAAGAAATTTAGAAATATATAGTCAGAAATATAGAATATGTTTAATGTATTTTGAAGTCACTTATGAGACTCTTAAATAAGTTTAAAGATAATATAGATGCATATTTAATTGAAATATATTATGTTAAGTAATGGTGTAGATATATCATTGATTGAAAAATGTTTTCAGTGAAAGAAAATAGTAAATTTTATAAATACTTAAGTGTGTGTGTGTGTGTTTGTGTGTGTTGTGTGTGTGTGGTTTTCTACATAAAAGCCCAGGAAATAGAGTTGTAGATCAAAATTTTCTCATTATCTTCTTGAGTGAAGACTTGAAGCAATGATTATAGTCTTTTTTTTTAATTTGCTTGAATATTTTCTGAAAGGAAAATTAACTAATTACTTAATCAGATAAAAATTAGAAATAATTGAGATCAGTTCAGATATCAGTTTATCATAATTCACTACCATGATCTTGTCAATAATTAGTCTTTGGCTACAGTAAAGGATGATGATCTCAAAATGTTATAATAATTTGATTCCGTTCTTTTTAATCTAAGTTACTTTATATTTCATTATTTATTCAAAAAGGCTTATTAAAATTTTCTATTACATAGAATTTAAGGAGAGAATTTGATTTTACCTCTGTTTCTAGAAGAACATGTGAATGAGTATCTGCATATTTATTTTCTGCTGCTGTGTAGTAAAATATGACAAGTGTAGCAGCTTTAGACAATGCACATTTACCACCTCAGTTTCTGGGATTAGGAGTGTGAGCACAGCTTAACTGGCCCTTCCGTTCAGGAGCTCATTAGGTTTCAACCACAATGTTGGCCAGAACTGTGATGTCCTCTGAGTCTTGGAATTCACTTCTAAAAACTGACGAGTTATTGGTGGAATTCAGTTCTTTGACGTAGTAGGACTGAGGCCTCAGTTCCTGGAGATTGCTTGATATTCAACAACGGGGGACTCTCTTCTTAACATGTGAGTTTGCTTCTTCAAGGCCAATAGGAGCGAGTCTCTGTTGCTTCCTGCTTTTGATACCAAGAGGTTCCATTAACTGATTAGGTCAGGAGTCCCCAAGCTAATCTCCCTTATCAGTTACCTTCAAGCCAATTAACTAGGTATTTTAATTATGTCTGTAAAATCCCTTCATTCTTGCCATATAACATTACCTAACCAAGAAAGTGCCACATTATATTGGTTTGAAGCAAATCGTAGGTACTGCCTACACACCAGAAGAATCCAGTACCATATTATGACTCAATGGGGATTATCTCAGGGTATGTTATAAAACATATCAGGTACTTAAAAGACATTCATAAAATTCTCAGTGAGTATCCCTGTTGTCCCCATCTGCTGAAACTGACTACTTGATATATTTTATCCACTAGTTTCTATAAAATTTCTATAAAAGTTCTCTGATATTTTAATAGAATCACAATATTTATGGAGTACTCTTGATGTAAAATTTTAAAACACCTTCAAAAGTCTCATAGCAACTTCATGAGTTATCTGTTTTTTATTCACTTACACAAATGACTTAACTGACCACAGTGCGAAAACTTAAATGCTTCATTTAGGTATATGAAAAGTATTCCAGGAAACCGACGTTGAGCTCCAGTGTGTTTGGATGAAGCAACACCGTTATGATTCAAGATAATTATGGATGCCAAAAGACTATGCTACCTTGCATTTGAACATCAATTATCTTTATTTATAAATAATAAACTCTGTTAAATGTTACTTTACCACCGTATCTAAATTCCAGCTGATAGACATTAGTGAGAATCATAAAAGTTGGTTTTAGAAAGCTTCATGCCAAGGAAATTCAACCATAGGAAAATTGTTTTACAAGTTAACAGAAGCCTTTGAGCTTCAACATACACCTGAAGTGGAGATTCTCATTTTATAAAAACTATCCATTTTCAGAACTTCAGGAGTAATTGATTTCAAATGCATTAAATTACGAAATGCATACTTTGTAACAAAAGCCCAAAAGTCATTGATAAAAGCACACCTCAACCATTCAGTTTTTCATTATAAAGTGTTTTAATTTGTGTCAAGCACACTATAAAGTACTAGAGATTCAGAGATGAGGGTTTCTGCTGCTAATAATTTGGATCAAGTCCTTTATTAGAACCAACTTTCACAAGGAAAACAATAAAACTGCAGGCAAATAGTCTTAATGACCTAAATGCATAGAAGAGCTGTCAGGATAATGGGAAACTGGTCGGACAAATTCTCAGGAAAGTCCTAAAGGAAGAGATGTAGGCAAAATCCTTGAGCATAAAAATGTTTTTGTCCTCTTAGCCCTGATAATTCAGCAAAGGTAGGTCTTGGTTCAGAAGTCTCATGGAGTGGGCAGAAAGAGAGTGATAATTTAACTCTACGATGGAAATTGTATATGAACTCCTCGCCATATTAAGCTGAGGACTCAAAGGGCTTTCCTCTCCAGGTAACAGTGAGCTACATGTAATTCACTTTCATAATCCCTGATCTCCACAAATCT
Organism: Prionailurus bengalensis; assembly: GCF_016509475.1. Lineage (NCBI taxonomy): Eukaryota > Metazoa > Chordata > Mammalia > Carnivora > Felidae > Prionailurus > Prionailurus bengalensis. The sequence goes on along the minus strand of NC_057356.1, from coordinate 82,592,427 downwards.
AAAAGGAATTGGGGGATTTATTTTTTACCTGAGACTGAGTTAAGCAGAAGAAAAAATCAAAATGACAAAATAATAGTAAAACCAATAACGAAATTTATTCATAATAGCCAACACAATATCGAAGAAAAGTTAGAAGACTGACACTGCCCCTTACTTCAATTCTTACTAGGAAGCTACAGTTATTAAGATACTGTGGTATTGGTAAAAGAATAGACAAAGCAATAAATGGGATACAATAGAGATCCCAGAAACAGAGCCACATTAACATAGCCAACTAATCTTAGATAAAGGAAAACGCAATACAATAGAGCAGACATTTTCCCCATAAATCGTGTGGAGCAACTGGGCATCCACATGCAAGAAAAAAAAAAATGTTTTACATAATAAACACAGTGCATTTCCTTCCAGGCTTTCCTTCTGCCTAGGAAACAATCTGCATTTCCACTCCCATTCCCCCATCTTACCTGTATGATGCCAGATACTTTTCCAAGCCTCGATTAAATACTATTTATTCACAGAGAATTTACCTGAATCCAGACACTTGGTTGAGTTGCCACCTTCTACACACTTATGGCAACACGTAGTTGTTTTTTTGTTGTAAAAGTTAATCACAACTTTCAGAATTATATGTATGCTTACTTATGGTAACAGGGCCCTCTTTTCTTCTTTTCTCTACCTTCCAATACAGTTTTTTTCTCACTTCACAAACTCTCTCAAGAGTCCCTTTAAGTCCTGACTGCCACAAAATCCCATGAGAGAGAGAGAGCGCGCGTGAGTGGGAGAGAGGGGCAGAGGGAGAGAGAGAAAGAATCTTAAGCAGGCTCCACACTCAGCACAGAGCCTGACTCGAGGCTCAATCCCATGACCCTAGGACCATGACCTGAGCCAAAATCAAGAGTTGGATGCTCAACTGACTGAGCCACCCACGCGCCCTCAGACTTGAGGCTGGGCTAGGCTTCTCCTTGCTTCATGGCCTCATCTCCTTCAAATCTTTGCTTATATATTATCTTTACCACCTAGACATTCTGCATTCTTCCTATAGGAGAATCTACGTGGGAATCTAAGTGTTAGTCAAAACAATACATGTTGCTCCCTACAAATTAGAATTCGGGAATTTGATCAGATAATTTTAATTGCGAATGGAATTAAACTAAGATATCCATCCAGTTATTTTTATATTTTGTGTTAGTTGTACCTCCCCCCCCAAAAGCCCCTGGATGGTTATGTTAAACTGGACATTTTTTATGAAAACTGCTGAATTTTCTGAGTCTCATTGACATTAATTTTAGGGCAAAAAATGAGTTTCCAATTCTACCTCAGAAAATAACTATCAAGGTTTGATTTAGAATGTCTGCTACCTGTACAGTCTAGCAAAGATATTAAAATATGGCTATGACTTGAAACAGATAATATTGTTCTCAGTATACTTATACTGACAAATTCATAAGTCATTCTAAAATAGTCTGCATCAAATATCTGAGTACAGAAAGCGCTCACTAATGCAACTTTCTTCTGTCATAATGCCCCTGATTCACCTCTCACTTTGTATATTTTATACTCCCCATTTTCAACAAATGGAAGTGAGCTTGATTAAACAGATTTATCAACCTAAAAGATACCTGGTAGTAGTCAATAGCAATGTTTTTCATTTTCTAGCCTACGTTTAAAACGCAAATGGTGTAATTTACTGGATAAACGTATAAAACGTGCTCCATATTTTGTGTTATGGCCTTAAAAGCTTTTTGAAAATAAATATTAATATTGAGTAAGCATTTCCTCCCTGTTTTAAGTAAAATTTATATTTAGGAACTACACGGAATCAATTCATAGAAATGGAAGAACAGCGGGGAAAGCGGAAAGCTAAATAAATTATACGCAAATTGTAGAAAGCCACTGAGGAAGTGAAATAGCATTGCCATTCACATTTAATGCTTTCTTTATCAGGGTATATAAATTGTACCTCTAATAGGTTGACTGTACACTTGACTCACTTTAGCCCATCTACAGGCCATTTCTCGAAAGCAAGAAAGTTGTTTAAGACCGTTGAAGACTTAAGGTGCATGAAGAACATCTGAAGTCAAAAGATATTCCAAGAAATTGATCAACTACATAGTTTGCCCAGCCTACTGTTCTAGCTGCTGGCAACTAGGTAGTTGTAAGTGTAAATCAAAACCCTTCCAAGCTAGATGTCCACCACTGTGGGTACTCACACGGTATTTTTATCAAATCTCATTTCACTCGTCCTTTGAATGGGATGATTGATTGATTGTTCACAGCTTGCATGACTGTGCTGCCCTAGATTCATCTCGACTCTCCACTCTCCAAACCGAGTTTGCATCATTGACTTTCTGCCAGCCATTTGGCTGCCAGGACACAGAGTGACATTTAATGATCTTTCAACATGGCAATATCACATTCATCACTCTTTATCACTTGTGACAGACCTAAATTCAAATGCAAACATGAAATGGAGACTGACTTCAACCCAAACCGGGATATGCTTGTGAATTGACATCTATCAACACAGACTGACAGGATACATGGAAGAGGACATAATCTGTTGCTTGTACAATAATTAAAAAATACTAGTTGTGAGACTATCCTGAGAAGTGAAGGATATTTTAATTTCATGAAGCAATAGTTTCTTATAAAAAGCTTTGAGGTGCAAATAGTGTTATCTCAACTGTCATATCAACTAACATCAAATATCTATAACTTGGAAAAGATAATTTACTTTTAATGTAATCTTCTGCCTTATAAACTAAATATCATAATATCCATGCACATTCCTCAGAGGGTTCTTAAGGAGAGAAGGGGGAATTATAACAATCATATAGAAGAAAAGAAAAATCAGGATAATTATACATTTTTCTAAGCTCCTTCTTCCTCTGACTTGGCTTACCCTGCTCTAAGCACTCTTAGATTTTACACTGCAGTATTTTGTTTTGTTTTCTAAATGAAATATCCCCCTGATGCTTGCATTCTCCCAATATCCACTGACATTTGGGAATAATAGAATATCGGTAATGTATTTTAGTACTGCTTAAAAAGTAGTTGTTAAAATGTATACAAATAAAGATAAGAAACGTGTGCAAGGAATTCCTATTTTTGCAGCCCCTCACCTATTCTCACTCAGTAAAACTTCACTTCCTTTCTAGAAACTAAGAGAATCTTTGTTAAAAGCAATATCAACAACAACAAAATCGTTAATTTAAAAAAATCGCTGTTTAATCATTTCAGTTAAATGAAGATAAAATTACTTCAAAATAAAATGTTGACACTAACTTCATGAAATCAGCAACTATGTATTTTCCTATATACTTCTACATCCACAGAAATTGATGTGGAATAAATAAATATAGAAGTATATTGAACAGACTATCATAAAACTGTTAATTTCATAATGAAGGACAGTAGCTTTTCTTATATGTTGCAATATAAAAAAAAAGCCCTCTTATTATACTATGAACCCTCTAAAGTATGTCTCTAAAAAAAAAAATTCTTTGACCTAATCTTCCTGTACTTTAGGCCTATGGCAACTTCTGCCTTTTGCCCTAACTTTGATAACTGGAGTACCTTTTGTTCCACTGTCAAATTCTGTAAGAATAGAGAACTATGCTTTGTATGTAAGGTAGGGCCAATTACAGAATTTATCATACTGTAAGTGCTCAGTGAATAATTATTGAGTGAAATCGATGCCCTAAAAGCATTTAGCCTCAAGAACCACAAGATGCTTATGGTGTTATACTTCCAAAGTGGTTGCTGGGGGAACCCCACCAAGTTCCCTCTTACCAGCAAGGGCATCTGTCCCTCAGCCTGTTGGTGTTAACTGTGAAAAATTCACAGCTGCCTCCTTTCCCAGAGAATTTTCTTCAGCCAAAGAGAGCCAGCTCACTCAGGGAACCATCCGTCTCCACCTGGAGTGGACTTTGTGTACAAGATGCAGACTCCTTGCCTCAAGGCAGAACCAACTCTGTGGAGGAATTTCCAGAGTCCATTTCTCACTGGGAGTACTCCCGCAATAAATCACTCAAACAGGAATTCCCATCTTACACTCTGTTTCTAGGGAAGCTGATCTAAGGCACTCGGTGCTGTAAGTGCTCCTAGAAAACAGACTCAAAGGATAATGTCCTGGATCCTCATCACTTGCCAGCTAATCACAAGGACTCCCCCCTCTCTGGTGGTAGGTGGGTAATGAACGTCTATGGCGTCCATAGCAATGTGATTCCAATGTGTTTGAGTTTGGATTGGATACAGGTGCCAGTCTCAGAAATTTGAGAAGTATGGAAGAAATAGCAACTGTAGAACCGGATGGCTATTTCTCAGCATGACTTATTCATTTAAGGGTAGAAATAACAACCTTCAATAATCAGATTAGCAATTGAAAGCCAAGTGTGAGAGAAAGACTTCACGGTATTTACATAGATCCTCATCTCTGTTCAAAAACAGACAAAGCCCAGTACCGGGTACAGCATTTAATTCTGAGAGTGGCAAACATTCAGGGAAGTCTCACACATTCAAGTCTCTTTGACAAGGAAGGAGCCGGGCCCTTCACGACGGTATGAGAATATCTTGGTAGATGCATTTGAGAATGTTGAATCCTTCACGTCTGCTGTACCATTTGAATCTCCAAATATGGTCCATCCTCCCTTGTAAAAACAGAGAGACCCTCTTGCTGAAAGAAAAAGCAGAGCACTTAAACTCAGAAGATACTTTACAAGAAAATTCTTTTCCACCACAGAGTTTGTCCTCTCTCCCCCTGACCATGATAGAGTAATTTGGATCAAATTGCAGCATAACTGTCCTGGGGAAATGGCAAAACTATAAATGGAGAAGAAAGATTGTATATTAAAGGTGCTGATACTGTGAATAACATGCAATAGTGAATGTGTCTGAGAATGAATCCTGTGGTTGTTAGAACAAGAAAGGGGGAATATAAAATTGTAAGGAAGAGTTTATACAGGAACATTATACAGGATCCAACACATTGGCGAGGACCCAGTTGACAATTTTATTATGCTTGGCTCTTGCAAGCTTAGAAAAAGTGACAAAAGTGATGGTTAATAATAAATGGAGGACAGACGCCAGAACTGTCATAACAAGCTAGCAAAATGGTTCAAGAGTCTCAGAGAAATCAGTGTGTTAGAATCAATCCATCATAAATCCAACTTAGAACATGGTTCTAAGTGGACTCTGCGTGGGCTCTGAGCAGCTTCCAATAACCAGTGGGTAAATGCAATGGGAAGAGAGATTCTAAAATACCAGAAAATCTCAGTAGTAGCTGTTTCTTTATTTTTTACTTAAAAATTTTTTTGTTTCATTTTTGAGAGACAGAGAGAGACAGAGCACGAGAGAGGGAGGGGCAGAGAGGGAGACACAGGATTGGAAGCAGGCTCCAGGCTCTGAGCTGTCAGCACAGAGCCCGACGCAGGGCTCAAACCCATGCACTGTGAGATCATGACCTGAGATGAAGTTGGGGGCTTAACCGACTGAGCCACCCAGGTGCCCCAGTGGTAGCTATTTCATTCGCATGGAAAAAAATTCAGTTGAGTAAATTTAAGGATGAAACTGGCTTTATCCAACAATTCATGAATTGGTCGTCATCTCACGTAACAACAGAAAAGAAAGCCCTGTCAAGCTGCAAAAATGGAATAGTTTTTAAAAATAGAAAGTGAGCAGAACAGAAGAAAATCATTAGTAGCGAATACACCGTTTGAGGCAAAATTACCTTCCTAAGGGGAAAAGAAGGGGATCTATTGGGCGGATTATCTCACTAGTGCTGACCAGGTAACTTAATGTTGACTGATAAAGTATTACATTCCTGGAAGGTTGAAACTACAGTTAGGTTAGGTACTAAATCTTAGGAGGCTCATGTGTAGTTTAGTACAAGTGATTCCATTTGGGGCCTCCGGTATCCCCAGTAGCAATAGGAACAATAAGATCCTGGAAGAGCGGAAGCCAGTTGGCAGCATTTAACCATCAGAAGCAAGGTGAGTATGACGGTGTTAGCTGGAAACAAGCTTGGAATGTCAATCAGGGATATGACCAGCAAGTGTCTGTAAAGATGGGATTATAGGGGCACCTGGGTGGCTCAGTCGGCTGAGCGTCTGACTTTGGCTCAGGTCATGATCTCGCGGTTTGTGAGTTCCAGCCCCGCGTCGGGCTCTGGGCTGACAGCTCAGAGCCTGGAGCCTGCTTCGGATTCTGTGTCTCGCTCTTTCTCTGTCCCTCCCCTGCTCACGCTCTGTCTCTCTCTGTCTGAAAAATGAATAAAGCATTAAAAATAATAATAATTAAAAAAAAAGATGGGATTGTTGCACTGCGTGTCTCCGAGAGCTGCACTGATGGACAGTGAAAAATATTTAATGCATCATTAGAAGAGATTAAGAGTGAAGATGCTGAGGCCAACATTTTATCCATTTCTAGATCTAAGTCAGTTCCATGGATGGAGAGGTCCGATCCCCATTAGATGGCCCTTGTAACACTAGAAGAAAGTTACCTTTCCAGGTGTTATCTTCCCAGTCTTCCAAGAAACCTATGATCATTTTCTGGGGTAACCATACACTGGGCAAGTCGGCTGTCAAGTTCGAGGGCAGTGGGATATAGGGCAAACAGGAGGCTCGAACAGTAATTGGAGTTTTAACCCAGAACCATCCCCAAATCTGCCTATTGCGTACATGGAGCACCCCATAGTCATTTCTTCAGATGACACATAAATGACTTACATGGACATTCTTGGTTGTTTATAATACTCTCAATAAGACAAGAGCTACTATAATGGGAAAATACACGTGGAAGCCTCTGAAACTGCCCCTTCCCCACTCTCAAGATAATACATAAAAAGCAATAATGTATCCCAAGGGAATGACCCAAGTAGATACCCACACTAAGAGATTCAAAGGATGTACTTAATGTAGAAGTCTGGCCCCATGCGTAACTGGGTAGGTCGTGCCAGGTAATGGGAGACTACTGCAAATTACACCAAGCAGTAGCTAAGGTATTTTTAAAACACCTCTTGTGATTTTTGATATGGCTCTGCCCCATGAAAGTTATGTTTCAACAATTAAAGCAAACTAAAGATGTCTAAAGATACACAAAAGCTAGAAGAGCTCATCGCCAGCAGACTCACACTGTAGAAAATGTAAAAGAAAATCCTCCAGGCAAATGGATGTTAACGAGACTCAGTGTGCTGATAATTTTGCAATACGTACAAATATTGAATCATTGTGTTGTGCACCCTGAAACTAATGTAATATGTCCTTTATTCCCCAATTTAAAAAAAGCATGATACTTAAATATCAATATAAGTAGAATTAGCTCTTATTATCAAATAAATGATCACCATTACCTGACTACAAACTTAATTTTGACCATAAAAACAATAGCTGGCTTTATTTGTATATTAAAATTGAAGAATCCTTGTATTCATTGTTATGGGATAGCTAGGAAAATATTTTACCTAGTTGGTGAGATTATTGCTGTGATTCTGCATGGAAATGTGATTATATTAATAATTTATGTAGAAGCTAATACATCATTTGTGAACATTATAAACTGATACTACTAAATAGTCTTGAGAAATAAGCCTACATCTTTACATAACTATTCTTGAAGGGCAGATACTGAGGTTTTCTGAAATATTGTATCATATTGCAGCAAGAACATCTAACTTAGCATATGAACCCAATGGTATAGATTCGCTCAAGGACTCTTGCTGTGAAAAGTAATTGAAAATATTGTCAGTTCTCCCACTTGGACAAGACATGTAATTTTAGACCAACCTCCAATATTTTCACAGTTACTGATTCATTCTTTATTCCACTCATTTAATGTGAGAACTTGACAAATATGATTTTTTCCTATCCCAAGTCATTGTTTGAATCAGTCTTCTCATTCGATCAGTATACATGTCAAAGACAAATATTAATTTACACATCACCACAAGCTAAAATATTGAGTAGGAAATAACATAATCAATGTAAAAATATTGCGTACACTATATTTAAAAAATTGAATCAACTGAGATCAACACGGAATTCACCACTCACTCTTGGCACAGGTACAAAGTATTTGAAACACTTCTCTGCTTATCAAGACATGCTTGACTTTGAAGAAACCTAAGCCATTCGATTTTTATTAAAAGCCTTATAACACCCCCCCCACACACACACACACATATCTTCCCATGGTAACAAATAAGGGCAATAGATGTAAAATATCAACTGTTACCTATCTGTTTGAATTAATTACCTTGGACTAGTAAGGATGTAATTTCATTGTAATTTTATTTGCCATAGCTCTTTTGACTTGGTCCTGTCAGTGATGATTGCAATTCACTGAAGACCATTTGTTTGCATTCCTTATTTAAAACGGAAAACAAAATAAAAAACATTCTGCTATGCCTCTACTTTTGCTTGATTTGGGGACAAAAAGTGTAGAAGATACACTGAACTTAAAATAATCAATCCTATCCATGAAAAGACCAAAGTTTGATTTAGGGAGCAAACATTTCAATAAGTGCTGCTTTGATCAATTATATGTCAGAAGACAGTTAGATAAAGAGTAATGGAAACTTGAGTGAAATAGCAAATTCTGTTCTGAGGATTCATGTCATAATTTAGAAAGGAGGTACTAATTACCCTGGTCTTGTTAGCACTTATCCCCAGAGCCAGAAAAATATTCTTACGTGTTACATGTTCAGTCCATACAGTGGATGATTCTCCTGGTTCCTAGTCACGTCTTGCCTGATTTGCTGCAATAGCTCTTCCCCCATCTTATTCCCATTTATTCTACTCTCTCCCAAACAGCTGTATCATTTTTCCAAAACTATGTGAGGTTGTATCATTCTTCTACTTAAATATAAATGGCTTCTCGTTAAACCTCGACAACCCCCCAGCGATCGTTCATGGTCTGTGAGACTTTCCATGACCTGGAGCCCCCCTACCTGGTTTTCCAATCTCCTCTCATGCTATTATCCATTATGCCCCAGCCATTCTGGACTTTTCCGAGATACTTTAACACACATTATTGAGACTTATAAAAACTTTAATATTTTCTTTCCTTTTTCCCTGGGTTAATTTGCTTCCAAACGTTTGTGTGACTCATTTCTTCTCAACATTTAAGATATTCGTCAACTGCCACCTGATCACCTGTTTGGAATGCCTCTTTTGTGGCCTTCAGTCCCTCTCCCTTATCCTACTTTGTTTTTATGACACTTATAACTAATTTTAAGTTATGTTATGATTTATTCATATTGTTTATTATATATATTCCTTATGTTTTGTTCTCTGCCATATCCCCAGCATATGTATTGCTATGGCTGGCAATACATATTTGTTTTATTTAAAATTTTTCAAGCGTTTATTTTTTTTTCGAGAGAGAGAGCATGTGAGCAAGTGGGGGCAGGGCAGAGACACAGGGAGACACAGAATCCAAAGCAGGTTCCAGGCTCTGAGCTGTCATCTCAGAGCCCGACACGGGGCTCAAACCATGAACTGTGAGATCATGACTTGAGCTGAAGTCAGGAGCTTAATGAACTGAGCCAACCAGGTGCCCCAGTAATACATATTTTTGAATGTCTGTATCTAGTTTTGAGGTATGATGAGAAGAAAAAAAATAACCATGTAGATATATGAAATATCAAAAATAAGGCATGCAGTTATAATAGTAAAGCCAATATATAACACAAACATTTGGAAGTTTGCAATGACTTAAAAAAATAAATAATATGCCAGCTTATTGAATTTTTGCACTTGAAAAAAATGTGGTAGCACTTTTTGGGTGTTGGTGAAAGTCATTGGAAGATATAAGCAAGTACTATATGTTCATATTTGGTTTAGTAGATGTTGTGGCAACCTGAATAATGGCTTACTAAGATGTCCCCATCCTAATCCCCAGAATCTGTGCGCATGTTGTTTTATATAGCCAAAGGACTTTTGCAGATATGAGGAAGTCGAGTATCTTGAGATGGAGAGATTATCCTGGATTGCTCACGTAGGCTCAATGCAATTACCAGCATTCTTATAAGGGGAAAGCAAGATAGCAGATCAGAGAAAGTAATGTGATGATGAAAAGGGACAGAAAGGAGAAATTTGAAGAAGGTTTGTTGCTTTGATGGTGGAAGAAGGGGCCAAGGCCAAGGAACACAGACACCTCTGGAAGCTGGAAAGGGCAAATAAACAAGATTCTGCCCCAGATAGAGATCTTAGAATGAAACAGCCCTGCAGCACTTTAATTTTGGTTCCTGGAACTGATTGTGGACTCAGAAGTCCAAAATACCAGATATCTAGAACTGTAAGTAATACATTTGCTTTGTTTTAAGACACTGAGTTTGTGGTAATTTGTTACAGCAATGATAACAAACTCATACAGAAAGGACAGCTGTGTTATGTTGATAGACGTTAGAAGACGGTAGAGAGGGGCGAGCAGATTGGAGGCTTCTGCAATAGCTCAGAAGTGACAGTTATGTCTCGGAAAAGTACAAGGACAGCAGTAATGGGAGAAGACTGTAAATGCAAAACTGTTTCTGAAAACGGACAAAAGTTGGTGATTTATTTGATGTTGGGCAATTGGAGAATTCACTGGAGTAAGAAAATCAAAGATAAAGGTATCGATTTCTGGCTGGGGCAAATCGGCAAATGGGAATTCATTTACTATGCAGGGTAAGGAATGAGTTAAGAATTGAATGTTATGAATGCCATTTTACATATTCTGTTTGAGATTTTTTCTGGATATTCAAGAAAAAAGAGGCTTAGTACGAAGTTGGAAATAATGGTCCTAATTTCAAGAGCTTAAGACATAGGGGAAGTTAACAGGAAGATATGCGTAAAAAACATATCCCAGTGAAATATCAAAGATTGATATACCATTGTAAGCATGTTCGTTGCGAGAAATGGGTAATATCAGGCATGAGAAAAAATATATATAACATGGTGGAAAGACACTGAGATATCTCATAGAACTGAAGGAAAATTTAAACATTCAAAGGTTAACCTCTCTGTCTCTGTGCCCACCATTCCAAATTTGAAGGCGGGGCATCCTGTTTCTCTGATAAAGCCACAGTCATTGGCAGGCACCGTGTACCCACTCTTAGGTCTATAGCATTACAAGTTCTGTCCCTTTCCCAGAGATGCAGTTTGGGTTATTTGTTTCTTTGGTTGGTTGGTTGGTTGGTTGTTTTCCTTCCTATTCTCTTTGTCTGTTCAGTTTCCAGAAGCCCTAAGGGTTCTTCTTCTTTCCTCTGAATAATAAGGCTTTTGATTCAAAGGGTGGACAGGACACATGGAGAAGAGTAGGTTTTCAGCTTGGCTGTTGTGCCTACCCTCAGCCAAAACCCGGAGGAAAGCTTCTTCAGATTCCTCTCTATGGCTAGTGGGTTTAAGAGAGGAAAGGATGGTAAGAGCAGACAAACCTTCTTATCCCAGAAGCCCCCAGAAATCGACATTCTCACACCAGCCAGACTTGGTCATTACTGATTCATTAAAAATATTTAGCTGGATCTTCTCCCTGACTTAGATGGCATTCAGCAGCACCTGTCCCAGGTGTACATATAAATGCTTAGGTCTTTCCCTTGTAGGGACCTATCTCTCCCCAGATGCTGACTTGCTGGCCCTGAATCTGCTGTGCTGATCCTTTCAAGAAATGTTATTAATTGGCAATTTGTCCCCTTTTTTTTCTTTTTTTAATCATTGTGGGGGAAGAGAATGAGGCTTTTCCAAGTCTCTACATTTCTCAGATGGAATGCGATGTCTTGAATAACATTTGGATTCACATGAATTGTTGCAATTTTCTTACAGTTAATTCTTCAAAAACCAAGGAATGACAATATAGAAATATACTATAATTTAAGATCTGATGCCTCATTACAACGGTTTAATCCCTTATTTTTAGACATGATTCAATAAATGTGCATTGAGCGTTTATTGTAGATGTCATGTGTAGTCTCCCCAGATGGTAACAGCCTCCTTCAGAAAGCAGTTTGTAAGGTGTACTGATGTATTGTCTATCCACTGAGTGGAGTAATTTTGGCAGCAATTGTAATATGTGAAATTTCCAAATATCATTTCTATTTTTACATATGCAGTTATATTTGGATGCGTTCCAATATAGCTTTAATAGCTGAAGGAGTTATTTAACTCAAGACAAAAAATAAATAAATAAAGAGAAACGAAAAGAAAGAAAAATTCATTGACAGTGCCTAAATCTACTCTCTATAATGAGAACAGGATGTCATTTTCTAAGTTACCAAACAGAAAAAGAAAGAGAGACAGATGGGCAGAATACTATAATTAATGAGCATCACGGCTCCGTGTAAATGTATCTTTCTTCCTCACTCGTGTTAGAGGGACACTTAGGCATGTGGTTAGGGGACACATTCCTGTCCCGCTCCTAAAAGTCCCTTCCGGATTGCTGGCTAGCTGCTGTCTGGTTCTCACAACGCCCTTTAATTTTGCCTAGGAGTGGCTTTTCTCCTCTGCCGGAGTAAGATATCGAGCCTGGAGAATTTCAGCTGCTCCTTCTGCTGTTTCCGAGTGTTCTCAGCCGACTACCGCACCCACAGCATCTGCGCTTCTGCGAGTACCTGTTCTCATGCCAAGTGTCCTGTACCTGCCGGCTAGGCTAGACCCTGGGGGTGCTTTTCCTTCTTGTTTCTGAGCCTTGACCAAACCAGGACGAGGCCTGTTAGAGGGGCCTTTTTCTCCTTTGAAATTTATTTCAATTTTGTCATTTTGCCAGGAACAGAACTCCTGTCTTTATAAGTGAAATCTCAAAAATGCGCTCCCCACGGCACAGAACCCAGTGAATTCCTAACCAGCTCTCTTCCTTCAACTGAATTAACTTCTGCGGAAGTCTCGGCAATTTTACTAGTAGTTCCAGAGTCTGTGCCCACCTTGTGTGAACTACGCGTTCATATTGGATAAAACACTATATTCGAATGTTGCCTAACTTTATGCTTGACCCTAAGTACAGGTAGCATTTTAAGAATTACTTTAGGGGCGCCTGGGTGGCTCGGTCAGTTAAGAAGCTGACTCTTGATTTCACCGCAGGTCATGATCTCAGTGTTTGTGGGATCGAGCCCCAGGCCCGGCTCAGGGCTAACAGCGAGGTGCCTGATTGGGATTCTTTCTCCCCGCCTCTCTCTCTGCCCCTCCCCCCCCCCACTCTCTCTCTCAAAATAAATAAATAAACTTCAAAAAGATTATAAATACATAAATTGCTTTATAGTATACGTAGACTTGTTCCTTCACGCAGCGTGAAATAAACACTAAGGAAAAAAAATCAGAGTTCACTTGAAGTGTCTTTAGGTATTAATTTTAAATTACATTTTTTATACCCCTTCAAGGTTCGCTGAGTTACCTTCTAGCAGACAAAGTCCTCTTCTGTTAAATGAGAGTCCAGAATTCTAAAATAAACTCATTAGTACATAGTTGCATATCTTCATTTTATCAAATTTTTAAGTGAGGAAACAAGAAAATTCTGTAGAGCAGCACTGGTCAACAGAAATGTAATGCACGCTACAAATGCAAGCTCTGTGTGTCATTTAACTTTCCAGTGGCCGCATTTGTAAAAAGTTTTTTAAAAGATGAAGTTCATTGTAACAACAAGTTAGTTAACCCTAAATATTATCATTTTAATATGAACCACTAATCATTAACAAAATATTTTTCATTATTTTTCTCATGTTAAGATTCTTTGAAATATGACCTCTAATCTAAGCCTAGAGTTCCATTCTATGCAGACTGGTGACGTTTTAAGGGGTCAATAATGTGGCCAGTGGTTCGTACAGATGCTAATTCAATGCATGTGCTGTGATAAGGACAACATGTCTAGAGTCTCTTCTTCAGACCACGGCAAGGTGGTCATCATCCTAATAGTTTGGCTAAAACACGGACAGGGGCACCTGGTGGCTCAGTCAGTTGAGCATCTGACTCTTGATTCCGGCTCAGGTCTGGAGCTCAGTTTTGCTTGTTCGAGCCCCGCATCACGCTGGGTGCTGACAGGGTGGAGCCTGCTTGGGGTGGTGTCTCTCTCCCTCTCTCTCTCTCCCTCCCCTGCTCACGTGCTGTCTCTGCCTCTCTCAATATAAATAAGTAAACTTAAAAAAACTGGGGCGTCTGGGTGGCTCAGTCGGTTGAGCGTCCGACTTCGGCTCAGGTGACGATCTCCCTGTTCGCGGGTTCGAGCCCCTCGTCGGGCTCTGCGCTGACCTCTTGCTCAGAGCCTGGAGCCTGCTTCAGATTCTGTCTCCTCCTCTCTCTGCCCCTCCCCTGCTCACGCTGTGTCTCACTCTGTTTCTCAAAAATAAATAAAGGTAAAAAAAATTTTTTTAATTAAATCATGGACAATAGCTGTTAAAATACAAATACTATCTCAAAGGAGTAATGTACAAACGACACCAACACCGTTAGCAAGCATCAAACATGTAAGGCAGATAACTTTGCCCAATTAGTTCTCAAATCTTGTACTATGGCTCTTGGAAATAGGCTATTTAGACCTATATGCTTGAATATTTCCCTTTCCAGCACCAATCTTAGCATATTGTAAATACTAGTTACTCAGATAAACATGTGCATTGATTATCTCATGAACCAAGGGAAGAAAAAGTGCTGCACATTTGGAATATGTAAAACATGGCATGATATTATAGGATATTTTAAAAGCCCTAGTAACTCAAGAGAGAGAGTGTGTGTAGGCAGCAATGGATGAGAGAAGACATCTCACAACATAGCTCTAACTGGTATCCGGGTGAGAAGGATAACCCGTAAGAAATTTCCAGTAGCAGAACTACTTAAAGAATTGTGAAAACGAGTGATGTCTTGAATGAGAATGCAGTTCTTTATCTGGCTTCCCTTTCTACTGTAAAAATGGTTCCACGTTTTCCAGTTTGCTATAGCTGTGTCTTTTTTTTCTAACTTGACCGCTGACCATTGTTATAAGAGTTCCCCACTTCTAGATATCAAATAGCCATGATGTTTAGGTTACAGAAAAGCTGTTATACTAAAAAGGCAAGAATATAGTGATTTAAACATGAAAGGTGTTTATTTCTATATTACAGCAGTTGGCATGGTTCCTGGCTGGGGTAGGCTACCCCAAGCCTTCCATGTTCTTGCTCACCATGTGTATGGTATTACCCTCTATTATACATAGATGAGAAAGGCTGCAGCTACATATCTACATTCCAGCTTGTGGAACGTGATAGAAGAAATAAAGGATAAGCTCTTCTACACTGAAGAGTGCAAGTCCACTAAGTGTGTCCGGAAATGCAGATTTAAAGATTTCATTCATATCCCCTCCGATCAGCTGGGATCTATTTACATGGCAACACTTAGCACCAACAGCTTAGCTAAGTCTCTGATTACCATGGAGAAAGGCAGACATATGGGGACATCTGTAAGCATCTACCATTCATGCACACATATTGCGTATGTAAATTTATCACTATATACAAATGTATATATACATAATTATACGTATAGATGAATAACCATTGTAGATTGCACATATAAATGCTCACATATGCAACCGAGTGTAGCTATAAGACTACCCCTTTTTGTTTCCATTTTCTGGTTTCAGAATAGAAATAATCACACTCTGGTCTTCTGATAGTCCTGATTTAAGAATTGAGTGGCAAGGGATAGCATTGTATAAATTCTCTCCTACATTTTTCAAATGAAAATTTCCTGCAAAATATTGTGTTTGCTTTGTACATTGTCCACAGAGCATAGGGCAATATTTCAAGTACGCATGTATGTTTAGGAATTGAAAATGAATTTCTTAAAACAAAATAGAATAAAAGTATAGATTACAATAGAATGCATATTCTAGTTAGTTTTTTATTACTGTAACACCTTTTAAAGTCCAGAAAATAGAGCATAAATAAATACAATGATGAATAAAACTGCAAATACTCAAAAGGGGACAGATTATCTATAGAAGAAATGACAAGTAAGAGAGTTATATTATAAAACGTCTGATCTCATTAATTACTTTTCAAAAGCATACAAAAGCTAATTTTTGAATGCCATATTTAACTCTTCCTAGCTCTTTAGGTACTGTGTGTTTTGATATGATCGTATAAGCATTGTTTTACCGCAGTAAGAACACTAAGTTAGGGTGGACTCATAATTTGAAACAAACGAGGTAAAAAACCAGTGCAGAGCATTGTCTGATAGTGTCACTTTTCACTGATAAATATAACCTCCCAAATTATGCATCATTCTTTTACTATAGGAAACATAGTTAAACTTTGCAGGAGCTAAAAGACCAAAAAGAAGCATTTTTTTTTTTACTTAAACCCCCTTTATATCTTATAAGATCAGGAAGCACCCACAGATATTTCAACGTCTGTATCCTATGTAATACAGATTTTTACTTATACTCACTACTTGCAAAGCAAGGATTTTTACTTCCTATAATTAGGAAGGTAGGCCTCTACAAACTAAGCAAAAAATAAATAAATAAAGTATATCATAATAAGTCCAAATGTACGTTCTGTTTTCACATGCTTACTTTTCTTTAATTCTGCATTGTTTATAGTTAAGTACTGGCTGTGAAGCAAAAGATATTAAAATTGAAATGTTTTCAAAAGCTAAAAGAGCTGAAAACATTTTTTTTACTAAGTCAATAAGACACTAAGGGGATCAAGCATAATCCACTTTAAAACACAGTAAATTCTTCCTGAAATGGAGGTTTAGTTTTAATGCCTATGATATTTAAATATGCATATTCCATAACATTATTAGCTAGAAAGAGTAGACTGAGGCTTTATTAGAATAGGAGAACCCTGTGAAAATGAGTTTAAGTGCGTATAGCTAAAGATGTGGGATGAATCACAATAAATCTCATGATGTTAAACTTAGGTTTCCAAATCAAATATTCACAATTCAAATTTCGAAATTGTTCTTCATATGTAGTAGCAATTTCATCTCCAGCAGAAATCAGAACAAAGACAAAAGAAGAACATTTAGGGATTTTTAACATATTTATTTGTGTTCATGTTTACATTACTTCAATTCTTTTTTTTTTAATTTTTAATGTTTTTACTTATTTTTGAGAGAGACAGAGACAGAGGGTGAGCAGGAGAGGGGCAGAAAGAGAGGGAGACACAGAGTCTGAAGCAGGCTCCAGGCTCCGAGCAGTCAGCACAGAGCCCCATGTGGGGCTCGAACCCATGAACCATGAGGTCACGACCTGAGCCAAAGTTGGATGCTCAGCCCACTGAGCCACCCAGGCATCCCACATTACTCCGATTTTCATATGCGGTGCCATAAAACATATGATGGATCTGGGAAAACCATGCGAGCTCATTGATTTGAAGACTGTATTGCCAGAATAAGGACTTGTGTTCTCTTGTATGATGCCAGATTGGAATTGAAACCCGTAATTTCTGAGGGAAAGGCACCAATCTGAGGGACGTAGAAGCTTTCTGAAATTGGGAATTATTAGATTCCACTTTGTGCTTCTGGTTTGAAGTAAGGTTTGTACATTCTAGAACTGGCATCACATATCGAATTTTCATGCTTTTTAATTTTTTCTACAAACTTGTCATCAGTTCTCTTGGCCATCTATACATCTATATCTATTATGAATGCAATTTGAAAACAGTATCTACTGATAGAGTGTCCTGCTCATTTTCCTTCTATCAGTGTCATAATGTCTGTCTCGGATCATATGAAATTCTCTGATGAGAATAAATGCTTGTAAATTCGTCTTTATAGAACAATATAAATACCACGAAGTTTAGAGGTGCCTGGGTGGCTCGGTCGGTTGAGCATCCAACTTTGGCTCAGGTAACGATCTCATGGTTTGTGAGTTTGAGCCCCGCATGGGGCTCTGCACTGATGGTGTGGAGCCTGCTTGGGATTCTCTCTCTCTCTCTCTCTCTCTCTCTGTCTCTCAAAATAAATGAATAAACTTAAAAAAAAATACCATGAAATTTAAATGCTTTTTGAAAAGGATGCCACAGAAGTAAATGGCAAAATAGAACATGGTGATACATATAATACTGAGAAGTTGGTAAATATATGTGTGTATCTATCGGATGACTGTGTATTTATGTAGGTTGAACACAAATGTTTGTCAAATCATACAGAAATAATAATTTGAGAGATCACTTTGATTCTTTACTTTAAAAATGGTGCCAAATTTTGGTGTTTTTTTTCCTTTGGGTCCATATTTTAATGCTTTCCTTTCTAAAAATACAAAGTTATAGTCACATATGGGACACTTTTAACATAGTCTTTGCGATAAACATTTTGGAATTCTGAGGGAACTATACACTGTCCCTGCCAGTGGAGGATATCGGGGGTGGAGGTAGAAAATGTGAAAGAAAACATTTCTCAAAGAGATTATGTACTGTTTTTTTCTTTTCACAGAAAACCAGCCACTGTTAATTTTGAAATCATCTGTTTTCTGAAGAGGGCTATATGCCATTGGCCAGCTGGGCAAAACCAAGAAATACTCTTCAGGACAGGGTGCTCAAGGTTGATAACAAGCAGGTTTGGATGTAGAGGAATAGCATCCATGTCACCTTGAAGTGACAGACACCATGGAGCTGAAGCAACTATCAAACTCTAAAGGGTTTAGTTCCTGCACATCTTGATGAAAGGCTTAAGGCAAAAAACAAAACAAAACAAAACAAAAAAACCATAATGCAGTTTACTTCTTCGATAATTAAAGTCTTAAATGCCTTGGACTTTAGAAATCCATTGGTTATATTTTCGTTTCTTTAATTTGTTTGTTTCATGCCTATATGGACTATTTTTATTTAGATTCTTCTTTATATCACTTAATCTGTAAGGGTTTTAAGGTTTCTTCTTTATTTAGATATTCTATTCTTGAGAAATAGTTTGGGCGCATAGAATCTTCAGCTTAGAGGTAAATGGGTCATTGAGAGCTAGCTTACATTACACTCCCCCAAGGCTATGAAATCAGAGAAGCTCAATACAAAATAATTCACAAAAAAACTCTGCTCTTACGTATTACCTTTTTCCATTATTACTTTTAGTAAACATTTTACTCCAGAAGCTAGTGAAAAAATAAGTACCACTTAAATCATTCACTGTATAAGATACTTGAATATGGCAAAGTTAAGATATAAGCCAAGGGAAAAAACAAATGAAAATTTAACATATTGCATTAAAAACGGACACTTCATGAAATACATCAACCTTTCAGATTATATACAAAAATTAAACAAGCAATTTGTATTGTAAAATAACTCAGTAAAGCACAGGTCAGCATTTCCCAGGGCCTGTTTTGAGTAAACTATTCCCTTTAGATGATCTGTTCAAAGTGGCTCATTCCATTGCCAAACACTGTGGCAAACTATGCACACTGCACTGTTTGGGGGACAGATTTTTCATAGAATCATTTCAAATAGAACAAAACACTTTTCCTTATTGAGACCTGTTAATTTTATCACCTACAACATTTACCAAAGTTATTTGTTCACCAGATCACTTTTTCCTTGAAAATCTACTGCCATTTCATGAAATATATGTCTTAAGAAAGAACTCTGGCGGTGGGGGCAGGGGGCATGCCTGGATGGTTAGGCAACTAGTTAAGGCTCACTTCAGCTCAGGTCATGATCTCAGGGTTCATGGGTTCGAGCCCCACATTGGGCTCTGTGCTGACAGCTCAGAGCCCGGAGCCTGCTTCGGATTCTGTGTCTCCGTCTCTCCCTGCCCCTCACCTGCTCACTCTCTGTCTCTCTTTCTCTCAAAAATAAACACTAATTTAAAAAAAAATACATTCTGGGATATAATGTCATTTATTCAATTTATATATGTCAAAGGAAAAAGCATTTAAATATATAATATACTGATTAATTATTGTTATTCATGTATTAGTTGCTAATTAATAATATAATAATATATACATTAGTAATCTTTTTGTTAGACTCATGGATGTGAAATCTTATCCCCTGAGTATTTTAGTTACAATTATGTTGATGTTTCCTCCAGATC
Organism: Prionailurus bengalensis; assembly: GCF_016509475.1. NCBI lineage: Eukaryota > Metazoa > Chordata > Mammalia > Carnivora > Felidae > Prionailurus > Prionailurus bengalensis. Next base: position 82,572,460 of record NC_057356.1, on the reverse strand, counting down.
TTATGTTGTTACTGTATCTTATGAGTTTTGTGCTTTCAATTTTTTTTGTCTCTTTCTTTCATTTCAGAGGGTTTTTTCTACAATATTTAGTGCTCCATGGACATCAATTCTTATTTAAGAGAACAGCATTAAAAATTGTTTGGGGGGCGCCTGGGTGGCGCAGTCGGTTAAGCGTCCGACTTCAGCCAGGTCATGATCTCGCGGTCCGGGAGTTCGAGCCCCGCGTCAGGCTCTGGGCTGATGGCTCAGAGCCTGGAGCCTGTTTCCGATTCTGTGTCTCCCTCTCTCTCTGCCCCTCCCCCGTTCATGCTCTGTCTCTCTCTGTCCCAAAAATAAATAAACGTTGAAAAAAAAATTTTTTTTAATTGTTTGGAACACACACACACACAAATTGGTTCCTTTTTCTATTAGCCCTCTCATTGCTTTTCAGTATAGTATTTTATCAATTAAAAACAGAAACAATAAAAAAAAAACCATCAGTTATAAATGCTGATTTAAAAACATGAACTATCACAAGATGCTGAGTATTTTTTTCAAATATTAGCATATCAGGTTCAAATGATTAATTGAATATGGTTTGGTATGATCAACTTCAATCACCAAGTTCTTAAATAACAAAATATTAACTTATTTTAGTGATCTCGACTATCTCATATCTTTCATTCCAAATTCTTCATTACAGGACAAGGACGTGGCTGGGTCCACATTTAGGCACACATGGGCCACCAGTGATATCAGATATAAAGGGCGAGCATTTCTTTTAAAAACTCTCCTGTAATTTGAGTATTTTTTTCTCTTATGCATTAAATTTTCACATGAAGCCTTTATCATTTTCCCCATTTTGTCCTGCTTTTAACAAAATAATTTTAGCGACATAAAACTCTATTTTTCTTGAAAATCTGCTCCAAGGGAAGATCCAATAGAACATTTATTTTTTTTAATGACCCCATAATTGTTTGAAATCTCTTTCTCAACACCTCAAACACCTTTGGATGTTTTCCCTTGAATGAAGAAAAATCCTCTCATTCAATCCTCATTCAATCTCATTCAATCCCAAAACCCACAATATTACAACATAATACTTGCAATAAATATAGCTATTTAGACGACCCTTAACTACTCAAAATCACAAATGTTTCAACCACTCTGCCAATGTTATGCATCGGCGGGCTGATCATCAGTGACCGTGAATCATTTGACATGTAAGTAACCGAGCTCCTGGCAGAAGTGGTTGATGTTAGAAAATCCTAGTTTATTCCAAAACCACATCATGCAAGCAAAGGTGATCTCAGTCTCCTCTTACGCTGTCTCTCACAGCACTTATGTTCAGCACTGGCTCCTTCCCTATGAAATCATTCAGTCAACATGTAAGGTGTTTTGATGAAAAAATCAAGGACAGTAAGGAAGGTCAAGTGTAGACTCACAAGTCTCCTTCTCTAAAAATTAGGCAAAAGATATCAACATAAGGATTGAATGAGTTTAAATGGAACAACCATAATATATTTATTTTTTAAAGGGAGACTAATTCTGAAAAATAATATCCAAATATGTAACAAAATTGGAAAGCATATGAAAATATGGCTTAAAAGAATGATGTGACCAGCATTTTCAATTGTGAGATACATGTAAAAACTCTTCTGCAGTTTATAACTACAACACTATTTATAGAGTAGGCTGCTACTGACACTTTGGCTAATAGAACAGTTTTCCTTCCCTGAAAATATAACCACTGTCTGAGGTGTACCAGATGCCGGGCTGCCTTATTTATTGGTATTTCCCAATTTTATATTGATTTCGTCAGTTGCTGTTCATGTGTTTTAGGCATGACTACCCAGAAAACAAACAATCAAAAACATCCAGAATTGAGGTCATTTGTTTTTTGTTTTTCTTTTCTTTTTTGGAAAGTTATTTGTCTCCTAAAAATCACCCTAGCACTTAATTAAAGTTTAGTTACAAAACAACTTTAGTTTGGATTAATGTTATAAGGCTGTTTTCCATGTTGTTCACTTTTCCCCATATTCAAATTAATTTTGGTGGTTCAGTTCAACAAAACATTTTGCAAATGACTGTAAACATTTTGCCAACTGAATATCATCCACACATCATGTATTCTTTAACCAGAACAAAATAAGCATTCTTATTCAGTCATAATTATATTCAGTCAATCAGAAACATCACCTGCCATCTTTTTAGGGACAGACCCAGCAGGGAGTCTGAAGAACTTTCACGAGGGCAGATTGTGGAATGCCAGCTTCCTCACTTAATGTAACTGTAAGGTGTTCCTCAATTACCTCAAGAATCCTACGTTTTCCAAACAACTTTAAGTGAGGTTTAGAAAAATTCCTGAAAAAAAAAAAAAACTGAGTAGGCTCTTGGATTCAATATCTATTGAAATCAGTTCCAAATGTCATGGTATTTCATGTACTCAGTCCATAGAAATATATCTTCACAATTGTTTGTTTTCCTAAACAACTCTTAAAGAACAACTTGCTGGAAAAGAAATAAAGTACCACTGTTTATTATGTGAATTGATAAGTGAAGATACTTTTATAAACAGATCCAAATAATTCTTTTGTTTTATTCCTAAGGTTTAAAGGATATGGGTTTAAAGCATACCCCATGATTAGATAATTAGAAACCACAAGTAGATTATTTTCCAGAAAAGAAATACAGAGGTCACCTAAGAGTAATGATGTGACAACCTACAGAATTATCTCTCTTCAGATTGCCAAGGGGGTATTTCAGAGAGGGATATATTGTAAGATTTAGCATAAGAATGTTTCTTTTCTCTCTGTTCCTAAATTATACATACCATTCAGTGCCCTGCAATGACTAGAAAGAAATCACCAGGATTTTTAAGTCAAATAACTAAAAATTTGCAAGAACTGTCTGTCTCTAATCTTTTTCCCAAATTACACAAAGATGATTGGCATAGAGTTTAGATGCTGATACGAAAAAAAAAAAAACAAAAAACAAAAAACAAAAAAACTTGTGCCAATACAATTGCTGGACTCACGGGCAAACAAAATGCTCTCTAAAAAGCCATATATTCCAATAGAATTAAACGACGTATTTCATGAGATGCTTTTCTTAAGGCAGCGTATATAAAAGTCTCCTCTATTTCCCTTACACCGATGTGAGGCAATCTGTTTTCAGAGTCAAAACCACTGAAGATATTCTGAGAGGAGGGAAAGAGAGCTTCTAACAGCACATAGTTTCCAGAACACCAGTTTACTCCTCCTCTGGTTCTTCGGTAGCGAGCTGTCGAGGTTGAATAGCATCCTCCTCAAACTCTTACCTACCCAGAACCACAGAATGTGACCTTATTTGGAAATAGGGTGTTTGCAGATTTAATTAGTCAAGTTAGAATAAAGTCATACCGGATTCAAGTGGAGCCGTAAATTCATTGACTGGTGTGTTAGATGAAAAGACACACAGACGCACACAGGGAAGACCACGTGATGATGGAGGTGGACTGGAGTCTTGAAGCTGCAAGCCAAGGAACCTATAAGTGGAATTAGTACAGCTCTTGTGCCAAAATATTTGCTCTTAAATATCTAAAATAATGCTGTCAAATATTCTAATACTAGTGAAGGAAACAGTATGTCTATCTACCAATTCATACACATACTGATATATACTTACATAGGTAATACCATTTCTTAAATTAATGCGTATTTCTAATTTACTTGAGCACATTAGCCAAAAAGAAATATGTTTATTGGGTTTCCTTGAATTATCTTAGCAAGAAAATGAAAGGTGTGTGGGCACTGGGGATCTTGCGGGCACCAGAACTGCTCCTTAGTGAGATCCTGGCAGCTATGACTTTAACTCTTTTGTGTATGTTTCTAAATCTATGAAACCGAGCTCTTGGGAAAAATGTGCTCTAACAGACTGTCTAATGAACTAATCACATGATTTCCCTACTAAACAAATATTAACAGTTTTATATCTCTGAGAACTCTGCATAATATTTTCTTAGGTGAGAATTTTAAAAATATATTTGACTATATTTCATTCCAATTTTCTAGAAGGAATAAAATATCATTGCCGTTTAGAATGTCTACTTCTATTGATCTGACAAATGTCTACTATTTCATATATATTAAAGTCACGTCCCTTCTTTCACAAATATTCGTAGTATAATAGTGGCCTGGTGCAGTGGCCAAGTGTCATTAGTGTTTCCCTACAGCAGAACGTTCGTGTAAACAATATTATGAAAAAATGTACTTTAGATTATATGAGACGACATAATGTAGTAGTTCAGTAATATGTGATCATTTGTCAATACCAAATCATTGTTTCAGCTGTGCTCTTCAAAGGCATTTCTGCTCTTTGTGTTTCAATTACAAAATCACTTAGCATTCAGTGTTTTGCAGGTATTGGACTAAGGGGCTTCATCGAAGGACAGTTGGTCAAAGCCATGCTAAATACTTTCTAATGCATAGCTCCCTTGCCATCCAGGTCAGCAACTTCAGGGAGGAACCATAACACGCAGCACCGTCCCTTAACTGAGTCGGTGCAATGTCCGAAACAAATGCCACACGTGTAATCTCAACTGTCTTTGCAAAGCCGGCAAACAGGGGATTGCTTGCATTCTTCTGGGCGGATGAAGGGGCAAAGGAATTTATAATTTTGTTCCTTTGTTGACACACGGAGCCCCAGGAAGAGAAAGGCTGAGATTGGCATGGTGCAAACCTACCTTCCAAGACCACCTGGATGCCTGAAACCATGGATAGTACCAGCCCCTATGTAGACCATAGTGTCCTTATACATACATACACATCTATGATAAAAGTTAATTTATAAATTAGGCACGGTGAGAGATTAACAACAACGACTAATAACAAAAGAGAGCAATTGTAACAATATACCGTAACAAAAGTTATGTGAATGTGGTCGCTCTCAAAAGAGCTTGTTGTACTGTACTCGCCCTTCTTCTTGTGATTCTGTGATAAGATGCCCACTGATGAGATGATGAGATGGGATGAGATGAATGGAATGAGATGGGATGTAGCGGTTGGCTACTTCTGAGCTTTTGATGAGTAAAACGGTGTTCAGGAAAGTGGGTAACTACTGTATACTAGTGAAATCCTCAAAAGAGATAGGGCCAAACACTTCATTGCACTTTGTATGGCTCTAAGGGGAACTATAAAGAGATTATGAAATGAGTAAACTCTTAAAAAATTGTTCACTGGATAATTTTTTAAACACTTTTTGAGTTTATTTGTTCTGAGAGAGAGAGAGTGAGAGAGAGACAGAAAGAGCATGCCCACAGGCGTGTGTGCGTGAGTTGGGGAAGGGCAGAGAGAGAGAGAGAGAGAGGGAGAGAGAGAAACCCAAGCAGGTTCCATGCTGTCATGCAAAGAGCCCAGTGGGGGACTCAATCCCATGAATCCCGAGACGATGACCTGAGCTGAAATCAAGAGTCAGACACTCAACCGACTGAGCCACCCAGGAGCCCTGTGGATAGCTTTTCAAAAATATATTTTGTGATAAAGAAACCTATGTCTGATGGTAAGTACATATATTTATCTTCCCCTATAATTATTTATTTTTAAAATAATTTACTCCTTTATTATGGAAATACTATATATAAGAAAATAATTTAAATAACTAACACTGATAAAATGACACTTCAATACATACTGACTGTGTATCACTATAAAACTTCCACTTATTTATTTATTCAATTACGAGTATTTACATTTAAATTTGAAACGATTAAATGGAAAAATATAATACATGAACAGTATTTTGCCACTTATTCTTTAGGTGACTGTTAATAGGTAAAATATTAAAAATGGTTGAGAAGCTTTTTGCTGTTTACGTTTTTTACTATATTAAAATGTATTCTTTTTATGACTGTCTACTTATGCAGGCTTTCTGGATTTGGGTATTTTAAATATCATAAATATGATGTAGGGAAATACATTCAATGCAAAACCTTCAATTATAAAACATAATCATCTTGCCTTGTGTGATTTTATTCTGGGTGTACATATGCAGTTTAAATTTATACATGCATGCACATCACTTGAAATTGTTCTCCATTTTTAAGGAAAGATAATTTTCCAGCCCTTCAAGAAATAAATATGAATGTTCCTTTACCCAACCCCCTGTTGCAAGTTATCAAATCCTAGGAGAATTAAGGACAGCAAATTTTGTATTAGTTTGTAGCTGTGGCATTTTAGAGCAGGCAAATTCAACTTGCAAATTGGAGCCCAGCTGCTGGTTTAAATCAGCTGAAAATGAAATGGGAACATCTTATTGAAATGTTCATTTGATATAGGTGAATATCTTTCCAAGAGGAATAATGTGAACCCAATTTATAGGGAGGACTAAGACGATAAGTCAGAAGCAGTGTCTAGATCCCAAGAACACATCAAAAAGGACAAAATACAGATTATAAAACATTGAAGTATCAAAGAGATTATGCTCTGATAGACTGAGAAGCAATCTAAAAGGTATTTGCTTTTTGTGTTCTCTCATCACTCATGAGTTAAGTGAGGGATGACTGGAGTGGAGATTCATTTATTTACCTATTGCCAATGAAGCCTGACTTTCGTCAAACGAACCTCCCTGCACTCACCTGGGAGGCATTCGTATCTTTGTTTCTCATGACAACATAATGGCATGTTCTGTTTCAATGATCTCATATTTGTCAGAATTATCATGTTGCTCAAATTTCAAAGCATCTTAAGTGAACACAGATGCGCTCAGGCTTTGGAAGGCACAGCTCAAGCAGAAGGTCCTGAGCCATTGGCTACAACAGGTCTAAAGGAAATCACAGGACATGTGTTAGAGGTTAACTCCATTGCAAAACAAAACAAAACAAAACAAAACAAAACAAAACCTGATTACCAAATCATACACTAAATGTGTTCACCTGTTCAATCATGTTTTCACGTATTTATTGAAGCCCCTTGATGTGCAAGGCAAGGTTATTGACAGGTAGACACTTCGCAGGTAAGAAGTGAATTAGGTGGTCATCAAGACATGGTCATTTGAAAGTGGCCACTCGTTGACTTCCATCAGGTTGCTGATGCCACAGAGAACATGTTCGTGGATGCTAGGCTGTCTTTATTGAAGGAATTAATTGAACTTTACTGTTGAAATTCTGACATCCAATGCACATAATTCCCTAGAGTCTCTCTAGGGGGTATGAGCCCCAATTGCCTACACTGGAAAACCACTCATTCATGAACTCTATTGACTTTTCCTCCTGCCTCTTGTTACTATCCCTTTGCCTTCAAACCGGCTCTCTGGGTTCAACTTCCAAATAAATCACCTGCTCCTCTTCTCAGAGTCTCCCCTCATACCCAAACTAAGGCAAATATAGTATTCCATCCCGATGATATCTCAGTGCATGCATTCCCTCCCCATCAGTGACATTTATGTTGTTTGCACTGTTTGATTGCTATGAACACTGCTCTTGTGAGCATTCTTCTATGTGTCCCCTCAAGTTCAGCATATGCCGGCAAAGTTTTGAGGAATAACCCTCCACTATTAGCAGTGGTTATTCCTCCTACGTAGGATTAGAGAGCATTGAACTCTCTATGAAAAAAATTCTTATACTGATTCTTTTACAATGTACATGTATTTGTAATGGGGATTTTATATATGGTTATGCATATGTGTATGTATATAAATGAATGTATATGAATGCATATTCATATACATTAATAAAAAAGAAAATTAAATACAGAATTAAAAGCTACATAAATTCCTGAATATGTGCCTTTTGTCATGCAACTGGCAGAAAAGCATAGAGTGTAGAGTGTGCAGTCTAGGAAGATTGCCTAGGTTAAAATCCTACATTGGCGCTCTACTGACAGCACGACCAGGGGCAAAGCACAGAACTTATCACTGTCTCAGTTTCTCCATATGTAAAGGAGTTAGTAACAACTCTCAGGTTCACTATAGGAAATACATTATACGTATGTATCACTAAAATGATAAATTATATGTATATATCACTAAAATGTTTGTCTAGCACTTAGCATTACATGAGTTGCTATTAGTATCTGATTAAATTTAATGGAAAATTATTGAAAACTTAATTGGCAGGCATATAGATAAAGAAGATACTGCTTGTTCCTTTGAAGATACTATTGACTAGGAAACATAAGGCACAGACCCAAACTCCTTTAACATACACGAGGACATATGTGATTAGTGCAGTGAAAATGATATAAAAGAAAATGCTGTAGGATTTCGTTGGAAGAGATCTTCTGTCATGGCAGATTGAGAAACACTTCAACGATGGTGTAGAATCTAATTTATCTTTATAGAAAAAATATCAGTCAGGACCCAATGAAGGGGAATGGTTTTTTTTAATGTTTTTTAATGTTTTATTCATTTTTGAGACAGAGAGAGACAGAGAATGAGCATGGGAGGGGCAGAGAGAGAGAGGGAGACATAGAATCCAAAGCAGGCTCCAGGCTCTGAGCTGTCAGCACAGAGCCTGACGTGGCGTCGAACTCACGAACCGTGAGATCATGACCGGAGCCGAAGTTGGACACTTTACTGACTGAGCCACCCAGGCGCCCCAAGGGGAATGTTTTGAAGACAGAATCACCTCTGAATAAAATGACTGTTAACTCCTTTATAAATTATTTTAAATATTGTCCTTGCCTAAGCAATAATTCTTATACTTGAAGATTGTATCCTTCTCATTCTAGGGAGCAATATTCATTCAAAACTATATTTAAGTTTTTAATCTCTTACTTAAATGAAGTTCTATTTTTCTAGGTGAAGTAATAATGAATTACTTAAACATATCTGCATATTTTTGTGGGTATCATGCCTATATCATGAAATAAGATTACTGTTTTCAAGTTAGGAAACACAAAGTTATATAAATAAGAACTAAATGGGAAAAGCACGTGCAATTTGCCAATTTCTCACATCCATATTCCAGTCTCCCTTTTCACTACATTCCACAAGCACAGATTAAAAATCTGCAAAAATAACTGAAACCCCCAAAAGTCTTCCCCTCCAGCACCATTCCTTCCAAAGCATAAGATTGTATCAGACCACTGCTTAACAAGCTTTATAAAACACCAACATCCCAAATGTGGGATAGTGTCGCTGTCCATCTTTAACACATTAGTGTTGAAGCTAAAGTTAGTTTATCACTTGTGAGCTGAAATAGAAATTAACATGGAAAGAAGGTGTATAGACCAAATGTTTGTCCCCACTCACAGTTCATATGTTGAAACCTAATCCCCAGGGTGGTGGATTTTGGAAGCGAAGCCTTTAGGAGATAACTAGGTCATAAGAGCTCCACTCTAATGAAGGGGATTAGTGTCCTTATTAAAGAGACCCCACAGAGGGCTCCCTTTCTCTATGTGAGGGCACAGGAAAAGATCTATTAACCAGGAATCCAGCTTTCACCAAACACCAAATGTAAAGGCACCTTGGTTAATTTCCCAGCCTCCAGAACTGTAAGGAATACATTTCTGTTATTTTTAAGCTACCCACTCTACGGTATTCTGTTATAGCAGCTCAACCAGACTAAGACAGAATATCAAAACCGATAGAGAACTTAGGGCCCCAAATACAGAAGGAGGACAGCATTGGGTCTGTGGGGGGAGACGCATATCCTAGAAGGAGAGAACTAATTCCACCCACTTCCCATTCTCTGTTGTTCCCATCATGCCAACTGTTATTCTGCTATAAATTCAATGCCTTTATTTATAGGCTCACTTGATATATATGCAATATTTTCATTGGAAATTGTTATGTACCTGGTGTCATGCCAGGTACATAGAACACAGGCGGATATGATAGAAACAGTCTTAACCTTCCTATACTTGATTGTTTGAATTATTTTACTCAAAAACCCCCAGTGTAGACAGAGACCTACTAACATATCATAAAGATATGGGATTAAGTGTTCAAGGTAGTTGCCATGATCCTGCCTTTCCCTTTTTAACAAGAAAGGGGAGAGAGAGAGAGAGAGAGAGAGAGAGCATTAGCTCTATTCAAATTCATTCTGTTCTTCTATTCCAATCATGAGCAATGTCTTCCAGAAGCATTGGGAGCTCTTAGAGAATAAACGTATATCTAAACTTTCTCCTTGTATTATGACTAGCGTGGCACCATTCACAATGAAGGCATTTTTTTCTTTTCTTTTTTTCTTTCTTTTTATTTATTTATTTATTTATTTATTTATGTAGTCAATGCATTAGAAAGTAGAATCAAACACTCTACCAGGAATTTTCAGACTGGAAATCGATTGTGACTTCCTTTACTTTTCTTTCCACAGGCATACACATTCTAGAATATCAGTGTTCTTTGTTTATATAGTTTTGAAAAGCTTAGGGTTTTGTTTACTATTTTCACAGTCATATCAAAGTGCAGATTTTGAAACGTTTTTGCTCAAAAATAACTTTTGTCCTGTCTACTACCTCAGCAATTCTTGGGAAAATGATCACCAAATCAGTAGCTCAGACCCATTAAAGAAGGCATAGGACAATCAAAATAACGTGGAAAACTTTAAATCAGGTTTTATTATTTTTTGAAAAGTAAATTATTTCTAAAACTTAATACAATTACATGTTAGTTTTGTCAAATAGACCAGTTTATCAATTGGTTTAACGGGAAACTATTGGTCTAAAAATAATATAAGCTTTAAGATTCTTGTCCAGATAAACTTACCTTAGTTTTTCCATGTTCTGTAACTATTTTCAGACAATCTACATCTTTGCCAGAATGTGCCCCCTGCCATGTGCTAAACAGTATACCTATTTTCCGCTTTCATGATGGCTCATGCTATTTTCCAGGTGTTCATTATCACTTTCCACAACAAAGGATGGCCTCCGAGTGAAGAAGAGAAAGTCAGAACTATTGAGATTTGGATGTGTGGTTTAAAGGGCATCGTTCATTGCAGGAGACTGATTAACATTGGGTACGAATCGTAACGCAACAGCCCAGGATTTGTGAAAATGGTAAGGTTAGGATTTCGGCCAGGGTTTCAAATAATTTTAGAGTACAAACCGCCCGTTGATGTTTTCCACTGAAGAGTTAGTTGTTGGGAGTGTCAGGATATTCCAGTAACAAACAATCAAACCGGTTGCTTCCAGGACAGTCCTGGAAGGGTGAATAAATGTGAGTGAAGCCAGAAATAGCAAAGTCCTGTTGAAGTATACTGTGAATTTGAGTTTGGGTTTCAGCATCCAGGACAAGTATGGGGTAGATGGCCCTGGGTCTCATTCTGCTTGTCGACATACTTCAGGGAATTTTGTTATGATACAAAAGGCTAAATTCTACCCTCAGATGTTTATCAAGTCATAAGTCTTTAGGAACTCTTCACTTGTGGCCAAGAGAAGCAAATAAAAGCAAGACAAAACAATACAGTGGCTAGAAAGTACCGGGAAGTGACAGGAATTCTTTTTCAGCAATTCATTTCATAGCCGATGGCAGAAATAACGGTCATATTGACTATTTATAAAATATTATCAAGTCTTTCCTCATGATTTTGTCATTACAAAACAAGTGGAACCCTTCTGGATGGAACTCTCAGTGGCAAAATATTATAACAAAGTAGTACCTAAGTATGAAAAAAGGTTTTTGGCAGATGCTTCTTGAATACTGATTACACAAATAATTCGCTTGTATATATAATCGCAACTAACATACAACTATTTGTGTTTGTTTGTTGGTTTTAGATCCTGAATCAAGAGTTCACATAAAAAAAAAAGAGTTCACATTCCAAGGCAAAGTTTTATCTTTGTAAGGCATAGTACCCAATTTGTGTGTATAGATAGATATAGATATAGATATAGATATAGATGATATATATATAGATATATATAAATATATATAGAGAGAGATATATAGAGATATATACAGAGAGATATAGATATATATATAGATATAGATGATATATAGATATAGTTATAGATTAGCTATAGATAGAGATAGAGAGAGAGATACACACAGACACCAAAAAATATATAGGACACAAGGATAATATCTATTAATGTTCTTGATTGTGAACTTTTCACTTTTTTTAAGCTAGAGAGGGCGAAAAGGAAAAATTAGCAGACACGTAAGTGCCTACTTCACCTTTTTTTGTTTAATGCTTATTTATTTCTGAAAGAGAGGGAGCAGGGGAGGTGCAGAGAGCGAGGGGGACAGAGGATCTGAACCCAGACTCCACACCAACGGCAGGGCTCGAACTCACAAGCCTGTGAGATCATGACCCAAGCCAAAGTCTGAAGCTTAACCAACCGAGTGACCTAGGCGCCCTTAAGCAGCTCCCTCCTCTTTCTCACATCTGTGACCAGGAAAAGAGTACTTTAGCTGCTAGGCAGAAACGGTCATAGATGTTAAATGGTGAGGATACGGTCCCTTCGTGAGCATTTTGCCTTCTCAGCTTCAAGGAACACTAGCACTTACTTCTTTGGGATGCTTATGGAGGCAGTAATGAAATAAGTCAGACGGAAAAACAAATACTGTATGATTTCATTTAAATGTGGAATCTAAAAAAAAAATGAGCGAATAAAGCAAAACTCATAGATGCAGAGAACAGAATGGAGGTTGCTAGAGAGGAGGCGAGTCAAGAGGTACAGACTTGCAGCCTAGTGACTGCGGTCCATGACATTGTAACGCACCCTTGAAAACTGCCAAAAGGGTCAAAGCCTAAAAGCTCTCATCACAAGAAAAACAAACTTGTAACTTTTACTGGCAGCAGACGCCGAGTAGACTTGTGATTATTTCCCAGTGTAGACAAATCTCGGTCCGTTACATTTGTACACCTGAAACTAATACGCCGCAGGTCAATTATGCCGCAATTTAAAAAAAGGAAAGAAGAGATAAAAATAAATAAGTAAATAAATAAAAAAGCAGTACTGCTGTCAAGGGGGCCTCGTGCAGTATGTTGAAGCCGGACCTTGAGTGGCTCTGTCTTCGTTTGCTCAACAAACTCACCTCCTTCAGGAACGGTCACTTTTGTTCCTTTTCAGCATTCTGATTCCCTCATAACAAAATTTCCTTGCAAGAGAGGATCTGATCTCGGGCATTGATGGCATAGAATAAATATAAATCACTGAGCTACCTCTCCGATGTACTTGTATTTTTAGTTTCCAGTGGTATTGTGGAATCAAATACTATGTGTCCTCATTAAAGGAATTGCAGGCATCAGCTTTGCAGATGAGGAGATATTCTGCCGGGGAGAGTGGTCTTTCATGTATGAAATCAGGCTGCCTACGTTGGGTCTCGCTGTTCTCGTGTTCTCAATATAACCTTTGGTGTGTAAACCTAGAAACAGTAGCCTTTGAATTTTGCTTTAATTACCAGGAACATTTGAAATGAATTCCATCTTCAAATAGATTATTGCACCCAATTAAGTCTATGTATTACGAATTGCAGAATATAGGATTTAGGGGCAGCCTGGGTAGTATGCGGAGGGGTCATTTAACTGTACAATAACGTTACGTAGGCCGGTGCGTATGATGATACTAATAATAATAACAGCTAGAAATGCAGTGGAGAAAGAAAGGCGTTGATGTCTTCCAAAGACGATTGGGTGCGCTGAGGTCATTAGCCGCAGTGTGCCGCTGCATAAAAACTCAGAACTGAAACGTGTAAAGCACGACAAAGCAAAGGCTGATTCCCATTGTGCCACATTTTAGATCACTTCTGAAAAGGAAGCCCATCCAAGATACATTGGCCTGGAAGGGAAATAGAGAAAAGAAAGCTATTCTGATTAATAAATAGAATTTTAGCAGCTGACGGTATAAATCTGGGTAAAAGTTGAAAAGAATAAATCCAGAACAACTGGCTCCTTTTTTTTTTTTTCCACTGTAAAATTTGACTTTCTTTGAAGATGTTCCAAATTGGTTTCTATTACAAAATCAGTAGTTAGGAAGCAAAGTAGTTTTTTTTTGTTTTTTTTTTTTTTGACCTACTGAACACATGGCAGAAATTACAGCCTGACAAATAAAGCGAACATGTTTTGATAAACAACACATTTCACTAAAGGGAAAAGATGAGTAGAGATAACAGGTTGGTAGAGTTTTTAAGCAAATACTGTACTTGGCAAATACAAATGCTCCCCATCAGAAGGAAAACAGAGTCTGGCTTCAGCACCAGGCATGCCTCTCTGCTTTCCATGTGCCAGTCTGATTTAGTCTTTTCATTCCGTGTCCCATTAGATCTATTTGTGATCTAGAAACAAATTTCTAGGCCCAAGATGGAGCCGCTTCTGCCTGGGAAGCCACATCAGCAAACCGAAACTTCGATAACTTCCACGTCCCTGTAAATGCATGACAGGAACCTGCATATTCAGTCAGCCAGTCCCCAGATCCCAAGCCAACTGGGCTCTACATTCACTTCCCTGTTCCTCATTTGTTCGCTACTTTTCCTATTAAAGCTTCCTGCATTTTGCCCTAGTTTGCAGTTCTCCGGACCCTTGGGGAACAAGACTGCCCTCTCCATAAAGTGTTAAATTAAAGTTGGTTTGTATCACCTAAATTGTCTTTTTAAGTCACTTTTAACAGAACATAACCATTTACCCACATTCAGTTATTCTTTTTTTAATTTTTTTTAATTTACATCCAAATTAGTTAGCATATAGTGCAATAGTGCCCCTGACCCATTTAGCCCATCCCCCCCTCCCACAACCCCTCCCGTAACCCTCAGTTTGTTTTCCATATTTATGAGTCTCTTGTGTTTTGTCCCCCTCCCTGTTTTTATATTATTTTTTGTTTCCGAGGACCGCCATTAGATTCAACAAAAACCGACCATCAACGAGGCATATCGTAGTCAAATCCACATTCAGCTATTCTTAAATGTTGTACTTATGGTTACGCACTGTTATATATTGGTATATGTATTTCTCTCTCTATCTCTCTCTCTCTCTCTCACACACACAGACACAGAGACAGACAGACAGAGAGAGAGAGAAGAAGAAGGAGAAGGAGAAGGAGAAGGAGAAGGAGAAGGAGAAGGAGAAGGAGAAGAAGAATTCAAAGCAAAAACTGTAAGAAGACATATTGTTTGTCAGAAACTCGGTAATTCCCTCATTTTTTTTCTTCCTTTGACCAGTATGTGTCTGACCTAATTTTTGCAGGAGACAACTTCAGAAAGAGCTATTTTAAAATTCACTCTGTCTATGTGAAGAATATAGCTTACAGAAAACCCCATGAGGATTGTACCATATATTACAGGGGACAGGAGAAAAGAATACATTACAAGAGAATGTAGCCACAAGTGATGTATTATATTTCATAGCTATGTTAACATGATACCAGATACTTTCTCAAGTGCCAGCCTTTTCATGAAACTTTGTCTAAAAAGATTTCTCCCTTTTCCAAACTCCCCCTTTCTTAGAGACATTATTACTTGCACTGACAAAATTAAACATTCATACTCATCTTTTAATTGTTCCATAAACATTAATTTTGTCTCTTTAATAAAGACCGAAATCTTTAGGGACAGCAACTTGTCTACACTTCAAAAACTTTAATTAAAGTACTTATGGTGTGGAGCACATACTGAATTCTTAATAAATATCTGTTAATGTTGATATGCTAAGTGATATTTTAAAAGGGATAGAGGAAGGGAAAAGGGAAGAAAGAGGAAGAGAGAGAAAGAAGAAAAGAAGGAAAGGGAAAAAGTAAAAATAGGGGGAAGGAGTGGCGGAAAGAAAGAAACAAAGAGAAAAAAGAAAGAAAATACATAATTTAAAATAAAAGCTTTCTGGTTGCTGGGGCGTGGGGGGGAGGGTAATATAGGTGAAGGGAGACCAAAA
This sequence comes from Prionailurus bengalensis, assembly GCF_016509475.1. Lineage (NCBI taxonomy): Eukaryota > Metazoa > Chordata > Mammalia > Carnivora > Felidae > Prionailurus > Prionailurus bengalensis. The sequence goes on along the minus strand of NC_057356.1, from coordinate 82,556,697 downwards.
GGTACAAACTTCCAGTTATAAATAAATAAGTCTTAAGAATTTAGTGTAAGGGATAAGGACTAGAGTTAATAATACTATATTGCATATTGGAAGTTGCTGAGACTAAATCCTAAAAGTTGTCATCAAAGAAAAAAAATATTGTAGCTATTACGGTGACAGATGTTAACTACAGTAATTGTGGTGATCATTTCACAACATACACAGGTATCGAATCGTTACATTTTACCCTGGAAACAAATATAATGTTATATGTTCGTGCTACCCCGATAAACACCATAACTGTAAAAAATAAAATAAAATAATCAAAACGAAATCAGAAGCCCATTTTGTAGTCTGGCCATTATCAAAAACATCCCAAAGCATCTCAGTAGAAAGGAATTCCTAACCCATCACACATTAAACTGTATATGGAATATAGAATATGTCTGTGTGCAGAATATCATGTGAATGGTGAATTTTACCTCTAAATTTGTCATTGGTAATGTATTCACACAGGAGTATTTTCTTCTAACTCTTGTTACTAGATTGGTATTAGTTAATTAATTAGTGGTGATTTAAAACATATACTTGTTGAAAGGCAGCGTTTACATTCTATATAGTATAATATAACACAATATAATAAAGTTGACCATTCAAATCAGTTATATAAAAAAGGAATGGCTAGGACAAAGTAATACATTTCTTTACTAAAAATGTTGTAGACTCAGCAATTCCACCCCACCCCCACCCCCACCCCCCATGCATTCTGTAGGTTTACCTTCAGAATGTTTCTGGAATCCCACCATTTTCCACCATTTTCTCAATATTCCCACTATATCAGCAATGTATTCAGCTGCCCATTCACCACCATCTTGATCTGTCCGTGCCCCTGACACATTCCCTCACATCTACTCAGGGACATCACCACAGCTCGTCTTTATGCTTTCTCTTACCTCACATCTGTTTCCTTGTTCTGTAGGACTATACACATCGACATAAGAAGATACTGTTATTTCTATCATAGTGAGATACTTTTTCTTGATTCCACTCCATGCATCAGCTACTGCCATATTTCCTTATTCTCTCTATTAATCAGAATTATTCAGAAGCACAGAACAAATAGAATGTGTGTATATACATATAAGAAGAGATTTATTTTATGGAATTGGCTCATAGGATGGTGGAGGCTGGGTGAATCCAAAACTTAATGAGGGGGACAGGTAGGCTGTAAACCCAAGAAAGGATTGTAGTTAGAATCCAAAAGAAAAGACTATGGTGCGGGTAAAGTCAGAAGGCAGTCTGTTGGAGAATTCCCTCTTGCTGACAGGAGGTAAGTCTTTTTTTCTATTCAGACCTTCCACTGATGGGATCAGGCCCACCCACATTATGGAGGACAATCTGCTATACTCAAAGTCCACTAGTAAATTATCTTGGCATCCATAAACCATCTATTAAATTTTTTTAATGTTTATGTATTTTTGACAGAGAGAGAGTCAGAGCATGAGTAGGGGAGGGGCAGAGAGAGAGGGAGATACAGTTAGAAGCAGGCTCCAGGCTCCAAGCTGTCAGCACAGAACCTGACACAGGGCTCAAACCCACAAACTGTGAGATCATGACCTGAGCTGAAGTCGGATGCTTAACAGACTGAGCCACCCAGGACCCCTTGATAACCATCTCTTAGACCATACTTAATCTTCGAATAAAGGCAATAATAAGTCATATTTCTACCTAACATGATACAACTATCCTATGTATGATAAAAAGTGCAGTAATTTCCTTCCCATGAGGAGGTAAAGTTCTTCAGTGATGTTTACTCTTCTCCTTGATATTCCATATCTTAAATGTAGTGATATAAAGTTACAAAACTTGGGCTCTTGGGTGGCTCAGTTGGTTAAGCATCCAACTCTTGATTTCAGCCCAGGTCATGATCTCCTGGTTCATGGGTTCAAGCCCCACATCAGGCTCTGTGATAGCATGGTGCCTGCTTGGGATTCTCTCTCTCCCTCTCTCTGTCCCTCCCCATTCACACTCTCACTCTCTCAAAACAAATAAATAAACTTTAAAAAATTAAATGAAGTTATGATACTTAAATATAAAATATAAAGTCAATACATCTATGTTACCTATTAAAGGGATATTGTATGTCTATTATCTATCTATCATCTATTATCTATCTACCATCTATCTATCATCCATTATCTATCATTTCATCTATCATCTATCAATCTATCATCTATCTATCCATCATCTATCACCTATTATCTATCTATCTATCTATCTATCTATCTATCATCTATCTATCTATCTTCTATCTATCCAAATATCTAGAAACACAAAGATAAGAAATAAAATAAGAAAAATGTTCATGACAATCATAGTCCTCAATTCTGTAACTGGTCATGTGGTTGTGGCTGGTATGTATAACCACCTTATTCCATTATCCATTCCAAATTCCCTTTACCATCAACAAGCACTCCAGAAAGTTGTGTTTTTGTTTTGGTTTTTACCCGGTAGGATGACTCAAACCTTCTCCTGAACAGTGTGGGCCATTAGTATCCTGCTTGGATCTGATTGCTATAATTTCCCATTGACTTTAATAACAGGGCATGGGAATACCAGGAGACAGTCCACAGAATCTCTTACACTTCAGAGACCTCTTCCCCAACTCCACGGTAGAGCACTAGCCCAGTTTCCCCTGGTGGTCAGGATCACTCACCCCAGACAACACAGAAATTCTCTTCTTTGCCTATTGACTTGGAGCCATCAGTCCAACAGTCCTAACGTCCCCTCGATGGGATTATTGTATTTCCTGGTGGAAGCATTCCTCTCTCTGGAAATAAGAGCTCTAGGCACCAGTTCATAAAGTCGCAGGGACAAGAAGCCTAATGTGACAACCCTAATTAATACTGTTCACACTAACCCCAGCATTTCTCTCATACATGCTGTGATTTTTCTTTATTCTATAACACATAATCTCATAATGTAATATATGGTTTACTTGTTTTTCATGTTTCTTACTTGAATTCTACCATGTCAGGCATCATTTTTTTCTGTGTTATCTCCAGTGACTTGTATAGTTCTTTCCTACACATAGCAAGCATTCAGTGTGTTTTGAATGAACGAATTAGTCAATAATCAAATAAATTTATGATTCTACTTTGCCATTCTGGTTTAATCCATCATCCTCTCTCACCCTGAATTATTGCAGTTCCCTCCTAACCAGACTCTGTGCACAATCTTGCCTGCTTAACTGAATTCCTTACTGACACTTCTCTCCTGAGATCACTACTACACGTTCAATGTATTCTCACTCCACTGGATTGGATGCCTCATTAGGCCAGAGAGTTTGGATATTACTTTTACCACTGATATATTCCTCACTTTCTGGACCCTTACTTGATGCATAACAAACACCGAGTGATTGAATGGAGGAATGCAAAAATTACTTTCTTCCTCTAAGCAAACTTCAATTTTTTTTCAGATTTTTGTCTCCAAAAAATAATTCTAAACTGGAACACAACTTCCACTTTCTGCCTGGAGGAAGAGAATGTATGGAGCACAACGTATCCCTCAGAATATGGGTGTGAACGTGAGCAGTTTTAACAGAAAGTATTAGAGACTTACAATATCTTTTACAGATTAAGGGAACAGAGGTCAGCGAAGCTGTCCACCAGTGATATGAGCCTGCTGCACTAAAGCAGGAAGTTCTAAAAATCTCACCCAGCGATTGCTGAAAATCCAAGATCATCTCACCCGGAAGCCCTTGTCAATCTCACCAACCTCAGGAAAGTTCTACCTTTTATTTTGATCTCCATCACTTACATCAGTGGTGCTTAAGAAAATCTCCACGCAGCTATTTTGGACCTCATATCTGCTCATGGACACCTAAAACTGCATCTGGAGAATCATGACCTGCTTTTTTCTTCTGTTCCCAAATCTTTTGTAATCGCCTATTGTTGGCAGATTCTACCGTGTTCTTTGCCTGAGGAAGGGGATCCTGGGGGATTTGGCTTCTCAGCAATGCAGGGTGAAATGGTGAAATCTCAATTTCTGAGTGAAATCTCAGAACCAGCAGTGTGGCTGATCTGAAACCAAATAACCAGGCACAAATTCTTTGCCAGGAACTTAAGGAGTCTTGGGAAAAAAGATACTGTTTTCCCTCACTCGTTTCTTTTCCTTCGTGGGGTATTGTGGTTGTTATTCTTAGTTTAGTTTTGTTTATGATTGGCTTTCTACCTTATTCTGAGCATAAATCTTGGATGACTCTAACTTAGATTTATTGCCCACCAGGCATCTAACTCAATTATCTGGTCCCAGCTGTTGTGTTAGGTGTAGAGTACTTTGGGAACGTTACGCATCTTCAAGGAAAGTGTTTGATTTATCTGAAGTCCTAACTAGGCTGTGTGTTCCGGGATGCTCTGAGCTTATTTTTCTCATAAAATCTTCTATTGTATCAGAAGAAAAACTATAAGGCTTTCTTGTGGCAGTACATATATTATCTTGTAGAAAGACAAGGCATTCTTGCTAACATTAATAAATATGCAAAAATTATTAGGAAAATGTGAATTGTGAAGAAAACAACCCCAAGCTGACTACTGACTCTTCTTTAATATAATTAATTTAGGTTAAAAACACCTGCTCAAGTACTTTTTTGTTTTCTTCATCCTGAACACAGTATTTACTTCATTTTGGCTCTATTTTACTTTTCCCTACTACCGGCCATATATTAATAGTTAGATGCTGAAAGGCCTAGAGGGAAAAGAAGAACACTCATTAAATAAGTGTTAATAGGCAATTAAGAATCCCTGTAAATGACCTGTTGTCCCCAGCAATTCCTACCCATATTTTACAGTTGCCAAGAACTATTGTCCTGAGATCAAAATCACTCTGACCCTCAAGGTTCACAGGAATACAGAGTTACAAAATACATTATACATTTAACTAAAGGTGAACATTTATCACCATGTGTATGTGCCCTTGAAGTGTCTTCTAGGTGCCTGCATAAAAACAAAAAGTATTTCTGATTAGAAACTTCTCCAGCGGTATTGACCAAGTTGGTGTACATTTCTGGATTGAGACAGAATTATCACCGGACCTCTGCCCTTGCCCCATTTTCAGGCAACCCCTCTGTCCACCATTGGCAATGACAACATTTTTGCTGCTCAGTTGTCAATAGAAATTATTGCATCAGTGAAGAGTATAATAGGCTACTTATCAACTACCTTTGGGCTCTAACTGGTCACACCTTTGGGCCTTTCGTAGTTGACATACAAGCGATGAGCAGTCTGCCTTCGTATCCAGAGACACGTGAGGTTTTCCCTCTCCTAATCTTTACACGCACTAATATACAAACTCAGCATTCCAGTCGCGTTTTCATTTTTATTTTCACTTAAAGGAAAACTCCTGTGAATTAATGCAATTCTGCCAAATACCTCATCAGCATGAAACAAGAGCTAGACCGGTTGACCCTTCGCATCTTTTCAGGGTGAAGTGACCACATAGTATATGCTTGTTATTCTATGATGTTTTCAGCCTTTCTACTCTGCTTGGAGTATTTACTGGCGCCTCCAATTTAAATTTTACTTAATAATGCCTGCTTTCTCCTATGGAATACAATGCAAGTATATTCACACTTCACCTGCGTGAATCACTGTATCACCGTGTCCCAGGGTGATTGGATATATGTTCACAAATTAAAATACACATGTATACCCACAACAGCAAAACACCCATATGTACACAGGGGTGAAATACAACAACCAAACATCTTTGCGGAAACAAAGTCCTGGCATGGCATTTGTTTAAAACCTAATATGATTCATTTTATCAAAATTTACGATTTCTCTCAGTGATGAATAGTGCATGCACCATCTCAGATGGAAAAGTGATTGATGTCTAATGTCAAAAAGAGTTGGGCACAGACCTTTCACCGTGTCACTAGCTGTGACTATGATGTGAAACTACAGTGCTCTAACAGGGAGGAAGCGTGTCTCTTTGATTAAAGCCCCCACTGTTTAAATGCAGGGCACTGAGCACTAGTAAGGGCGACGACCTGTCACCCTCAAACAGGTTCTGATAATGAACTTTCAGGCATGAGGGTGAAAGTGTTCTGTAACCTTAATTCATGCCATTGTTTTAAAAGCTTATGTTCACACCACTCATGGAAAATAACTAAGGGTGCTAATATCGTACCAACTGCATAAATTAAACTGTGACAATAGGTGGTTGCCTTCTTGGCAGTGTTGAAATGATATTAGGTAAAGGTGTGATGCTTTGGAACTAACTCAGGTGACCTTTCCAGGTGTGTAAATTCCAAGCCTGCCTATTGTAATTATGTCTGATGAGGGAACAGACACTACACGTGCAGGAACTGAAAGCAAATAAAAGCCATTGTAGATTCTATACAAAAATATTCTAGTCTTCACAGCACACAATTTTCAGACACAACAGGTAAGCTTCCAGAAGAAGACCATATAAAGAGGAACAAATTGTTGGGAAAGGCATGACAAGAAAAGACCTAATCGGAGAATCATGCTCATCAATTTGTTGGTATATGAAATCATAGATATACATATCAAGCAGCCAATATTCAGCAAAGGCAGGAGAGTAATACCATTATCATGTATCACCACAACACATGACAAGTTTGCCACTAACTTCCCCGCCCCACCCCACCCCCGCCAGGAAAATTACAGTAAAACCTTGGATGGCGAGTAACTTGTCCCGTTAGTGTTCTGCAAGACGAGCAAACCTTTCTAAATAAACAAGCGCTATCTTGCGATACTAGTAGTACGCGATGCCCAGTGTCACATGATCACAACTGAGCCAATGGTTCTTGAAATTCGCTTCGGTATATCAGGGCTTTGGATATACGGTTTTGGAATGAATTGTGCTTGCCATCCAAGATTTTACTGTATACCGTTCCCTAGATGGATCTTTGACCCAGGTAGAGCTGGCACACGATTTTTACCATCTGAGTCGCCCCTTGTTTACAGACCTCACTTTGATTTCTGATTTTTCTCAGGGGCTGAAGACCGAAGCTGTCTTCTTAGCACATGACCCATAGAAGAAGAAGACAATATCAAATAAAGAGAACACTCCATCACTTGACTTTAAAACAATCCTAGTTGACCGCTGTAATTAGCCGTATTAACAGTGGATAACCAACAACAAACAACAAAAGTGTAACAAAAGATCATCCCAAGGCTCCCTTCACCTTCCTTCAGATGGGATATGTTGGACTAGGGATGCCTAACTAAACTGAAATATCAGATTATTCTGGTTGTTAAGTACTAGAGAAGAGAGCTGATAATAAGGATAATTATAGCTGAGGTTATTTGTAGGCTGGTGGAAAGCACGTTGCAAACAGTACTTCCAACACAGAGGGGAAGTGATAAGTATCCCTATCTTTGCACGGGACCTCGAGGCTTAGAGAGGCCGTCCTGGTAATGACACCACGTGGTCCTCCTATTGAGGAGCCTGCGTCAGAGCCTGCACTCCAATAAAAGATAAATTGAGGCATATTAAAATTTTTAAGAGTGTATTTGAGCACTTCTCCATTTGGATCAGGCAGCGCCAGACTGCAAGTTGTTGGTCGCACTCCGTGGACAAGAGCCAGGGGGAAAACCCTAAGGAAAAGTGCAGGAGCAAAAAAAGGGAATCGTTTGATGGGCTACAGCTTTAAACTTGGTTGGCTGTGCTTGGTTGCTCTTGGCGTTCTGATTTCCCAACCTTGTGACATTTCCAGGCTTAGATTTGGGTTTGCCATCACCACGTTAAAGTCACCTCACTCTACTGGCTCCAGACCCAAAAACCGTGAGGTCATGACCTCAGCCCAAATCAAGAGTCAGACCCTTAAATTACTGAGCCCCCCCCCCCAGGCACCCCTATTGTTTAATTAATCTAACACCTCCCGGCACCCACTACTCCATAGAGACTGGAAGAATTGAAGACAGTAACACGGGAATAGGAAACTTCTTAGGTTTTCCAAACACATTTTATTGCGTAGGGAAGGATTCTATTGTTTCGAAATTCAAGAATACGACTTCTAGACAGCCTGAAAATCAAGAAATGGAAGTTACTTGTGCTGTAGGCATTTTAAGTGTCTAAAAAAGCCTAAAGAAGCACATTATGCCACATTGCTGTGGTATTATCATTGTGAGTGTACATGTCTCATCAATATGTAAGATATGATTATTTCAAGTATGGGAGAAATAGGACAGAAACAAACAAAAAAATCACCATGGTTTAGGACTTAAAGGAAGCTTACAGTTTAACTTCCTTTTAATTTTACATAATATGTGTTTTTTTTCTTTTAAAAAAATCAAAAAGCCTTTTATGCAATGGTATCCAGTGGGATGTTCTTTTACTCTGAAGTGTGCAGGTATGTGTCTTTGGGGGACATATTTGTTCTCCTTTTTAGCACATTCTATCCATTCATACTTTGCATGTTGTGTTTCTGTTTAAATATGATAAGAAAGAGATTTATGTAAAAACAGACCAACTCATATGTACATATTTAATTACAATCCCTTCAGAAGTGTTTTCTTAAAGATTCCTGCAAAAAAAAATAGGTTATATGACATGATAATTCACTCAATATTATTCTAGAAGCATAGCAAAGATAATAAATAAATATTTGAAATTGTGCATCAGAAAACTCTTTGGGCATCAATATCTACTTCATGGTATACTCTTCCATATATAGTTGAATAATTATACATTTAATTTTATATATCAGGAAAAATTTAGAATAACTGGCTGCTACTTTCCCTATATTTTTATTCTATTAAACTGTTCTTTGCTTTTACTAGGAAAAAGAAAAACTAGTAGTAGACTACAAATCCACAAAGATTGGCAAGATGAATGCATTTTGAGTAGCAACAATGGAAGGACTAGGGTATTTTATGTTAAAATAAGCAAAAGATAAATATCCATCGTATATTCTATTGATGGAACAGGTTCTTGAGTCAGTCTGCATTATAGCCTGGTTATTCATAAGGTAAAATATAATTTCAAAAGTTATACTCCTACAACATTTTTTGACATCACCCACCTGAAGCCACTGACACAATGAATAATTTCCAACAGGAATATGACACTTGTAGAATAAAAGAATCCAAAGGCCGACAAAGAGAATATGAGCAGTTGCACTGAACCAACCAATTCCCTCTGAGCTCAGTGCCGCACTATCAGAAAAAGTACAAGCCAAGAGATCCCAGGATGAGCACTACGGGGTTGTGGATAATCCTACCATTTTAGATTTGATCACTGCTCACATATCAGATTCTTAGAAGTAGTAGCATATGGTAAATTACACGTGTGTGTGTGTGTGTGTGTGTGTACGTGTGTATGCAAGTATATACTGATGTTACCTGGAGTTATTTTCCTTCTCATATGTGCTGAAATTTAATACATTTATCTCATCAGCTCATGTCACTTTTTGTGTTATTAAAGTGCCCCACATAAATCTTCATCAAATTTAAGTGAAATGATTTTCTAGTATTTTTTGACTAATCTTCCTGTAAAAGTGACCACTTACATATTATATACTCAGCACAGGATCTTACCAAATAGATGTTCAAGACTAGCTGTTGAGAATAATGACATCATCAATGTGAATCACATTATCTTATCTAAATCTGCAAATCATTTGGTATCTTGCATGCCTTAGAAAGCAAGCTATTCACAGTAAGATTGCATTTTAGCTGATTGAGAAAGTGTAAGGAAGGAAGATAGAGGGGGAAAGGCAGAGACTAAGGAGAATAGAATATGGGTAAACAGAATAATAAACATATTAAAAATGTCCCACTGAGCTTCTGGATTCAAGTGCAATTATGCTGGGGGGATGGAAATAGACAAATACAAGAACAGAAATAGGGAAGAAGGGAAAGAGGGAGCGAGAGAGGGAATGAGATGATACAGAAAATATCCAACTCCTAATTCTTTTCCATCAGAATTTAATTCATTAACTGTTTTAATTAGCTGCCCACATCTCCTCTAGTCCTCCAACCTTAACTTATTCTGTACTAATTCCACTGCCTAAGCAGCTCTCAGACCACAAAAGTATGATTTAAAATTAGAGAAAGTCTTTCCCATCTCTGTTTTAGCTTTCCCCAGAGTTGCCCAGGAACCTCTCGTGTGAGGAGTGTTGAGATCAGATGGGTTACAACCCATGAGGAGAATAGCATTCAGGTAATGGATCCTTGATGGGAAGCTAACATTGGAGCAATGTTTAGCCCAGGTGGTCTGAGACAAAGAAGTGGAGGGAATTGGAAAGATAATCTGGGAGAAATACAAAAAAGGAAAATAAGGAAAGCATTGCCGACTCTGTAGAAGGCAGAACAAGGTCAGGAGCTGAATTTGAATTATGATGCAACTAAAAGACTTCTTCCCTAGGCATCCCACAATAGCTTCCCAATAGAAATCCCTAGGACACTTCTGCCCTCCATGCTATCAAAGTAATCTTTTTTAAATGCAAATCTGAATTTACCTCCCCTGTTAAAACAAAAGATATTGAATGCATTCTCATTGTTCTCAGGATATAGACCAAATTCTTAACGGTATCTCGGAGATCTTGCATGTGTATTTTGACATTTTTTTTTCTTGCTGCTTTTAACCATGCTCTCTATTAAAATCTTTCTTCTAACACTACTAATGCTTTTTTCTCTATGAACTTTGCATTTACGAGACCCTCTGCTTGGAAAGCTTCTCCCGATCCTATAATGGTTATATGTTTTTGTCTGCTTAGAATCTGTGATAATTAATTTTATGTGTCAGTTTGACTGGGCTGGTGAAACATTATTTCTGGGTGTGTCTGTGAGGAAGCTTTGGATGAGATTAGCATATGAATCGGCAGACTATCTTAATTATTATAGCTTTACAATAAGCCTCAGATTCTGATATTTTGAGTCTTTTAACTTTGTTCTTTTCCAAAATTGTGTTGCTTACTTTAACTCATTTGCTTCTCAATATAAATTATAAAATCAGCTTTTCAATATCTTAAAAAAAGGAAGGTTGTTTGCAATTTTGTAAAATTTATAAATCAACATGGAGAAAATGTGCATTTAACAACCATGAACAAAGTTGCCTTTTTTGGTATTTATATTCTATTTGCTTTCTTTTTTTTTTTTTTTTTTTTTAATTTTTTTTCAACATTTATTTATTTTTTTGGGACAGAGAGAGACAGAGCATGAACGGGGGAGGGGCAGAGAGAGAGGGAGACACAGAAACGGAAACAGGCTCCAGGCTCTGAGCCATCAGCCCAGAGCCCGACGCGGGGCTCGAACTCACGGACCGCGAGATCGTGACCTGGCTGAAGTCGGAGGCTTAACCGACCAAGCCACCCAGGCGCCCCTCTATTTGCTTTCTATCAGCAATGTTTTATAGTGTTCAGAAGACAAATTTTACATATATTTTGCTAGATTTATACCTAAGTATTTCATATTTTGGGTGCTACTGTAAATGGTATTTTTAAAATTCCACACCTAATTGTTCATTTTTAGTATGAAGAAATACAACTGATTTTTACTGACCTTTGTTTTACAACTTTGATGAGTTCATTTATTAGAAATACAAGTCTTTTTGTGGCTCATTGGTATTTTGTACATAGATGATCCTGTTATCTTCAAATGTAAACAGTTTTATTTCTTCCTTTCCAATCTGTATACCTTTGCCTCCCCCCCCCCCCCCACACACACACACACTTTGTCCTTTGCCTAATTATGCTGGTGAGAGACTCTGGGAAGATGTTGAATAAGACTGATGAGGGCAGCCATTCTCCACTTGTTTCTGAACTTAGGAGAAGAAAAAGAAATTATATCGATAAACATTTTGTAGATTTTACTTTATTTTTAAGTTTTTTAAATATTTATTTATTATTGAGAGACAGAGAGACACAGATCGTGAGCAGGGGAGGGGGAGAGAGAGGGGGAGACAGAGAATCCAAATCAGGCTCCAGGCTCCAAGCTGTCAGCACAGAGGTCCAACACAGGGCTCGAACTCACAAACTGGGAGATCATGACCTGAACCGAAGTCGGATGCTTAACCAACTGAGCCACCCAGTCTCCACTTTTTTGTAGATTTTAGCTACTTGTTTCTTAGAGTTTTAATTAGATATTGAATATTGTTCCATGCTATTTCAGCATCCACTGAGATCATTATATGATTTTCTTATTCACTATTTTATGGACAAATCATACTGACTGATTTATTTTTTTATTTTTATATTTTTATAATGTTTTTTTAAGTTTATTCATTTTTGAGACAGAGAGAGAGAGACAGAGCATGAGTAGGGGAGAGGCAGAGAGAGCGAGAGAGACACAGAATCCAATGCAGTCTCCAGGCTCTGAGCTGTCAGCACGGAGCCCTACGCAGGACTCGAACTCACGAAGACCTGAGCTAGAAGTCATGACCTGAGCTGAAATCCGAAGCTTAACCAACTGAGCCACCCAGGCACCCCTTTACTAACTGATTTTTAAATGTTGAACAAAGCTTGCCTCCCTGAGGAATTCTTACTTGGTCATGATGTATTATTTTTTTAATATGTTATCCAATATGATTTGCTGATATTTTGTTGAGGTTGCTTACATATACATTCATGAAAGATATCAGTCGCCCTTTATTTGTGCAATATCTCTGTCCGGTTTTGGTATTAACTTAATGATGACCTGTTAGAATAATTTAGGAAATATTCCTAGTATGTTTAAGTCAGGAAGAGTTAGTTTAGAATTGATATAATATCTTCATAACATTATTGGTAGAATTTGCCAGTGAAACTATCTGGGCATGGAATGTTCTTTCTTGACAGTGATTTTATATTAGCTAAAAATTTAATGATTTTAATAGAGACAGAAATATTCAATTTCCCATTTCCCTTTGAGTAAGACTTTGTGGTTTACACTATTATTTTATCTAAGTCATCAGATTTATTGGTATAAAGTCATCCATAATATATCCTTACTATTATTGTAATGTTACAATTTATAGTGATTTCTCCTTTTTCATTCCTAGTATTGATGATTTTTTTCAGTCTTTTTCTTAAACAATCTTGCAAGAAGTGTATAAATTTTCTTTTTTCAAAGAAATGTAGTTTGTTTCATTGATTTCCTTTATTGTTTCAAACTTTATTATCTTATATTACCTTCAGTTTTTCTATTGGCCTTCTTTTTAAAATTTCCATTGTTTTTAGTTTCTTAATATGAAAGCTTATATTGCACATCTTAGGCCTTTTTTTCTAATGTAAGCATTTAATTCAATAAGATCTATTATATTACATTATAGCATTTTAATTATATAAAAACAGCTGCTGCAGCTGTTTACTAGAAATTGTGAAATACTGTGTTTTATACTTCATTTAATTCAAGGTTTTTTTTCCTTTTTTGATTTCCTCTTTGAATATGGGTTGCTTTAAAGTTGTATAATTTTCACATATTTTGAACTTTTTCTAGCTATCAGTTATTCATTTGTAGTATAATTATATCGTAGTAAAACTATTTAGCATGTTTTAAATTTTTTAACAATGTTTTTTGCTTGCTTAATGGAACAGAATGTGCTCTATCTTATTAAATGCTTCACAGAGATGTGAAAAGAACGCCTATATATCATCTACTGATGTGTATATTTTGTCTAAAGAAGCAAAGGCAATACAGTGGGTAAATGTTCTTATCCTTATCCTTTTTTCTTATAGATATTTTCTTTTTCTGTTCAACAAATGGTGCTAGAACATCTAGGCATCCACATACCAGAGAAAAGAAAAGAGGAGAGGAGAGGAGAGGAGAGGAAAAGAAAAAAATACATCTCAAAGTCAATCATAGACTGTAATGGAAAATATAAAACTACAAAATGACTAGTGAAGAGAAAGCTTAGGAGACTTTGGTGACTTTGCTGTGGCAATTACTTTTTAGATATAAAAACAAAGCCATAATTCATGTCAGATATAATTGATAAACTGGACATCATTAAAAAAATGTTTGCTCTGAAAAAAAAACATGTAAAGAGAAAGAGAGGACAAGCCATAGACTAGGAGAAAAATCTTTGCAAAAGACATCTAATAAAAGTGAAGAACTGTTACCCAAAATATACAAAGAGCTTTTAAAATTCAACAATACAACAGACAACCCAATTAAAAATGGGCAAAAGAGGGGCGCCTGGGTGGCGCAGTCGGTTAAGCGTCCGACTTCAGCCAGGTCACGATCTCGCGGTCCGTGAGTTCGAGCCCCGCGTCGGGCTCCGGGCTGATGGCTCGGAGCCTGGAGCCTGTTTCCGATTCTGTGTCTCCCTCTCTCTCTGCCCCTCCCCCGTTCATGCTCTGTCTCTCTCTGTCCCAAAAATAAATAAAAAACGTTGAAAAAAAAATTAAAAAAAAATGGGCAAAAGATCTGAATAAATATAGGGAATTGCAAATGAAAACAATGAGATAGTACTATAGAATCATACATACACCTATCAGAATGGCCAAAACCCAAAACACTGTGAACACCAGATGATGGAGAGGATGTGGAACAAAAGGAACTCTCGTTCATTGCTGGTGGCAATGCAAAATGAGAAGTCCACTTTGAAAACTAGTTTGGCAATGCCTCACAAAACTAAACACACTTTTATGAAACAATCCAGCAATTGTGTTCATTGGTATTTACTTAAATAAGCTGAAATTTATGTTCACAAAAGAATCTGCACTTGGATGTTTATAGCAGTTTCATTCATAAATGTCAAAAATGGAAGTAACCAAGATGAGCATCTATTGATGCTTGAGCAGGTGAATAGAATAACGATGGTACATCCAGTTAATGGAATATTATTCAAAGATAAAAAGAACTGAGCTATAAAACCATGAAAAGACATGGGAGAAATGCCAATGCATGTTATTAAGTAAAAGAAGCCAATCTGAGAAGGCTACAAACTATGATTCCAACTATATGACCTTCTGGAAAAGGCAAAACTACAGAGACAGTTAAAAGATCAGGGGTTGCCAGGGGTTGAAGAGAAGAAGGGATGAGTGGGTGAGCACAGAGGATATTAAAGCCATGAAACTATTCTGTGTGACCCTACAGTGGCATCTACATGTCACTATACATTTGTCAAAATCCATAAAGTGTACAACACAAAAAGTGAACCCTAATATACACTGTGGAGGTTGGATAATGCTGATAAGTCAGTGCGGGGTTTTAAATAGTAGCAAATGGAGCATTCTGGTGGGGGATGTTGCCAGTGGAGGGTGTGGCTGTGTGGGTGTGGAAACGGGGTAGATGGGAATACTGTTCTTCATGCTCAGTTTTACTGCGAAACTAAAACTGCCTAAAAAAATAAAATCTGTTCCCCAGAAAAGTGTTGATTTTGCTGGTGCTGGTTGGAGTTTTCCATAAATCTCAGCAAAGCTTTCTCAGTGTTTCTGCCTCTCCTTACCATGCTTGGCAAATTTTGTTATAGAAATGTGGTATGTCTTGTATAATAGGGTTTTCTGCCCCTCTGTCTGCAGGAGGCTATCTCTCGTAAAATTATCTGTGATCCTAGGGCGCCTCTGTGGTTCAGTCAGTTAAGTGCAGGACTCTGGATTTTAGCTCAAGTCATGATCTCACGGTTGGTGAGTTTGTGCGTTCGTGAGTTCGAGCCCCTGCTTAGGATTCTGTCTCCCTCTCTCTCTCTGCCCCTCCCCTGATGGCTTTCTCTCTCTCTTAAAAAAAATAAACATATATTTTTTTTAATTATCTGGGATCCTAGGCTCTTGAGTTTTCTTCTCCACTCTGTTTGGTCTTCTCCTGATTCTTTGCCTAGCAACACACCTGTCCTTTACTGCAAACCTAAGACATTTGAGAGAATCATCTGAGCAAGAGGGGTGGGCAGGGCTTTCTGCTTTTCCTTTCAAGACAGGCAGTCCCTCCCCGACACTGATCATTGTGTGAGAGGCTCTCTCTGGTCATTGCTCAGATCCACAGTCTTTCTCATCTGCCTCCAGTAAGAAGTCTGTGGAATACAGAATGCAAGAGACTGCAGACTTGCCTTTTCCTTGATCCTTTTCAATCACCTTTTATTATGTAGTCTCCTGGCCCAATGTGGGGCTTGAACTCATGACCCCAAGATCAAGAGTCAGATGCTCTACTGACTGAGCCAACCAGGAGTCCCTCCTCACTTTTTTTATGTCGATTTTATTTCTTAGTTTTTCTCATTTATATCTTCTACGTCCCTTATTATACTTTTAGTCAAATCTACTTTCTTTTGGGTACCTTGAATTTAATATTCATTTCTGAGAATTTTTTTCCCTGCACTTTATGTCCTGGGTTTTGTCATCTACCATATCAAAATATATTAGTTTATGCTATATTTTCTGAAATCTTGTATTTGTGATATGTTTCCTTTTTGTTGTATTTGCAATAACTTGTGTCATTGTTCTCTAATGATCCTGGACTTTCATGTTCCTTTCTCTATTTTGCTGCTGGATTTCTCTAGGTTGCTTTTGTCTGCCATAAAGGTTTTCCAGATTACTTTTTTTGCTGCTTCACTTTTACTGTTCTTTTGTTTCCTTTTCTTTGGATAGTCTTTGTATTTCCCAGCTATTACATAATAGTACTTCCCCCTTATCCATGGTTTTGCATTCTGTGGATTTAGTTTTCCAAGGTCGACTGCAGTTTGAAGGCAGACCGATCCTCCTTCTGACATAGGGTCAAATTAGCCTAATGTTTACATCATAATGCTATGTCATTGACCTCTTTTTTGTTGTTTTTTTTGAGAGAGAGAGGGGGAGAGAGAGAGCCCACACACATGGAGCAGTAAAGGGAGAGAGAGAATCTTAAGAATACTCCACACCCCGTGCAGAGCCCAATGTGGGGTTCCATCTCATGACTGCGAGATCACGACCTCAGCCAAAATCAAGAATTAGACACTTAACTGCCTGAGCCACACAACTGGCATCCACTGGTGGTCTTGGAATGCATCCCTCAAAAATAAGAGGGGACTACTGACTTTTATATTATATTATATTATATTATATTATATTATATTATATTATATTATATTATATATTAGTATTATTAGCTGTTATTTAGTTTTATTTTATTATTATTACTTTTTATAATTTATAATTTATTATTATTATTTATTTTTAGTTTATTATTTAGTTTATTTAATAGTCTTCCTATTAGGTTTTTAATGTTTTGAAATTCTTTGAACAAGTGACTATCAGGAGAGTCTTATGGGTAATATGGGGAGAGAAGTTTGGTTTTCTTTATATTTCCCTTGATACAGTAGTTCATTGGTCTGTCACTAGGGTGTAGAGCAATTTCTTTATGATATGTTCCCTTCTATGTGTGTGTGTGTGTGAGTGTGTGTGTGTGTGTGTGTAGGTGCAAGTGAATATGGTATGTCTTAATATATATATATATATATATAGTCTCTATTCTATTATATATTCTTAGATTTTGCATTGTTCAATAGAGCCTTATTATCAGCCAGGTTTTTTTTCCTATCCTTCTTTAGGGATACTGCTTTTAAGAGGCACAGCTTTCTAAGATGATTCTATGTCTTCTCCAGAAGCGGAATCTTTGAAATATGGTCATTGCTTATGCCCTGAACATTCCAAGAACCTACTCTTTTCATTGACTTGCTCTGAGTAGCCAACTTTCTATCCAGTCCTAAACGGTTCTATCTTTCAGTGAGCTCTTTGTTGTTATCTGGGTCATTCTACTATAGAATACATTTGCCTTCTTCACTCTGCATTAGACCAAAAACCTACAAATGCTGTATCGTCCACAGTCACTTCTTCTCGTCTTGCTTGTATCTATATTTACTTGATCATATATAGTCTCCTTCCTCTAGCTCTACCCAAGACTCTAGTTTGAAGTGATTTCTATTTGTTGTCATTTTTCTTCTATAAGGTTCTTGATAAGAAATGGAGTGATTTTAATGTGGGTGGCTGCTTTTAACATAGAAAACTGGAAACCCTCATTATGCTGTCCAAGACTTATTTGGGTTAATTTTGTAATATGCTCATATGAATGATTTAAAGGTATTTATTATCCATTAGGATTTCCTCCAAATTTATAAACATTTGTGAATCTTCATGATTCTGTCTTTGTTACTGTTATTTGTTCTTGTGGAGTGCTTTAAGTGCCATCATCATTATGAAAATAATTTGAATCAAATAAGATTATGTTCGAATCCTACCTTCATTACAAAAATACCCCTAATCCAATTAAGTTATTAAGCAGCACAGTGCTTGAAACACCATAAGGAGATGTGTAATTTGTTTGCTCCTCAGATTTACTTAAACACACGGTGGTTTGTAACTTTGTCTACAGCTTGTTTATGCGATGCATATGAAAGATGCTCAAAACAATAAATGAATGAATAAATATGTGCTTCGTATAAATTTCTCAAAATGGAATCATCGATTTGTAATGTTGAAAACGTGACAACAGAAGAATTATAAAAGGATAACATTTGTTAAAATGCCTCCAAAAGGCCTATGGCACTTCTGATTCATATCAGTATTTTATTTTCCCATATTTAATTGAGACTGAAAGTCCTCTAAAGGAAATATTGTCCCAAAAGGCCATGCCCCGTTCACTCTGGACACAACCCCAGTGGCATCAGCATTAGCAGAGGAAAGCTCAAGGCAAATGTCATTTCATATCAAATGCAGCATCCAAATAAAAAGTGCCCCAAAAGACCTCAAAGCAAACCCACAAAGGTGAGGTCATTGCCAAACTTTCCCTTAGGTGGCTTCTGTTTATACTATGCCTCACAAGTTTGAGAATAATCATTCATGTGAGCCTAGCATGATGTTTTAGGAATCTGATGTTTTTTCCAGGACAGAAAAGAAGAGTAGATAATAAAGGTTGTCACAGCAATGGAGAGACAGATCTATAAGACTTATTCACAGAGGTATAATGATAGAGGTGCCTTACTTACTATTTGCAGGTGTGGGCAATACGAGGCAAGGAGAAATAAATGGTTTAGTGCCATTGCCATCTAGTTTTCCAAGTAAAAAACATTTTATAACTCAAAGAGAAATTTCCTGGCAGTCTATGCAGACCAATTAGAAGCCTGAGATAATGAGAGTAGATTGCAACTGTACTTTAATGCCATTAATTCTTACTCCAGCGACCACAGTTTTCCTATGGATGTGTCAGAAAAAGGTTCTTGTTTCATTGTTGCTCTGAAGATTAATCGACAGTCTGATAATTTGAGGTCTAATTGTAATAAGGTGGAAGTAATCAATGAAAAAATTTCCTGATTATTCTGGGCGCTTTGCAGTTAATTCTGAATCGCGTGATTTTTCAAGAAGAAAAAAACTGAACTTAGACCACCTGCATTTAGACAAGACTGTTTTGAAAGAAGTATAGCTTGCTTTTTGTCTCAGATCATTACACTGATGTGAAAGTGTTAAGTATATTCAGCTTCTAACACACTGCCTGAGATATAGGAGAGACCCAATAAACATTTGTTTAAAAACAATTGAATAAATGAATATATTGCCTCGGAGAATCCATTATTGTGAATATTCTGTTTCTTATGTTTTGTGAGAACTCTGATGTACTTTAAAGACTTAAAACAGTTTAGATTATTTCATCGCAGCATGATGCATTTGTTCTGCTACTTCCTAGCCATTGTAATTGAGGCTAAAAACTTCAAATTGAATTCCAATGTGTCCTTTACTAGCTTGCTGTTTTCCTAGCCAATCCATAAGGCCATTGTTTTTGCATTCCACTGCAATCCATTATTATCACTTGGCTAAACAAACACAGCTGGGTGGTAATGAATGAAGTTTCTACATTTATGGGTAAACTTAGCTGTAATGCTACTCCACAGCTCACTCTCTAAGACCGAGAGAAGCCATACAGCAATTCCACGCACTAATTTGGCAACACAGAAGATACGAATGTTATGTTGAAATCACAGAGAAAATTCCACGCTGGTAAATGTCTTTGCTCTTACTATTAAATGCAAACTAATGTTAGATAAGAAGATAAATGAGTGCAATGTAGTCATTCCATCCTTCCAACATTTACTTTATTTCAGCTTTAAGAAAAATTATACATGGCTTTGGAAAACAAATAGTAACAAGGAATTACTGTAACGAAATGCACAAATGTAATGTAATGTACTGAATGTACATGTACATGTCATGTACATGTAATGTAATGTATTGAAATGTACAAATACCCTGTTAATTGTCTAGATTTAGTTTCCCAGCCGTGAAACTATTTTAAAGTCATAAGTCATCAAATACAAAGGCTAACCTTCATTTTCAATATCTAGGATTTTGATTCAGTGTAATCTCATAACCGTATATCTTTAAATCCCATTGCACCTTGACTACTAAAAGATGCTTGAATGCAAAAAACTCCAGGACGGAATCTATGGCTATCACATGATGGCTTCTTCACTGTAGTCTGCACATAACAAAAGGCTCGAGTTAAAATTTAGAAACTGAATTTTTTGCCAATTAGAAATTGCCAGCTATTAGATAGATCAGAGACAAGGTACAGGTGTCATGAATTTTACCCTTTGCTGTAAATTAAATGCTCTTTCACCGCATGGAGTTCCCAGCCTGAAGTCTCTAACATTGTAAGCAATTAAATGTGCGTGCTCAGTTAATGCTGGCACCTGGGAACTTGATAATTTGCATGTATACAAAGCTCAGTCTTCCGTTCACAATCTCCTTGCACGAATAAATCTGCACAACCAAAAAGACCAGAAGAGATTTGATAACCCCAGAAAAACTCAAGCCTGCAATGTGTTCTCTGCTCGTCAGTTTGCAGTTGTCACAACTGTTATCTATTAAATAAAAATACTAAGAAAGACTCCTGCCAGGGAAATTCTTTGGGGAGCACCCAAAGGATTCAGGAACAGTAATTGACTCATTTTTGAGAATTCCCATGCTTTTTAATCTTTTCTGTCTTTGGAACATGTAGACCTGGGCAGCCAACATTCTGTGGCTCTGAAAACGGCATTCCTTCCTGGTACAATATGCAGTATGGAAAAATAAGACTGACAAATAGCCAAGCAAGATAGAAAAACAATTAACGTTGATCCACTGATTTTTAAACCACTAATCAGCTAAATAACTTGATGATTACTTGATGTTTTACCCTCATTTTTCAGTTTTTTTTTAAAATTCTATACAAAGCTTAACCAATCCTTTCCTATAATGCACGTACGTTATCAAATTTGGTAGCTGTAACAGGAATAGTAATGGCACACTGAAAATAAAAACGTGTCTTTTTTAGTCATATGCATTGCACTGTCTTCCTTCAAGTCCTTCACTAAATTGTGCCTTTTTCAGATGTCCCTACTTTTGGATAGCTTTGTTTTGGACCATTAAATGTAAACCTTAAAGGTTACCTCTAAACAATGTCTCCTGTTATTCATAACTTTCATCATTGCCTAGGGAGGAAAAGTAAAGGTACTATCAGGAGAATTAAAAAAATGATGGTGAGCTCAGTGAAAAATAAATTTATTAAGCTTCCAGTTTAAATGCAATGGCTCCGAAACCAATAGATGACTTTTAAATCTGTGAAAGTACCTAAGTAGCTGCATCAGGTAAGAGGTAATAATAAAGCACTATGTACTTTTACTTGAGACAAGTGTGCTTTTAATGAAGAATACCGACTCAATCTATAGGTGAAATCCAACTGTATTTTAAAAGTGTCATTAACCAACAATCTTATTTGATACACATATTGGGAAATATTGAATGGACAGATAACCAAAAGTTTCATCAAAGCAAAAGTTGCAGCAAAGTTAAACAGGTAAGGAAGACTTTATTCAAAGCTATTGCATTGGGGGAGGGAGAATTCACGAAGCAGAACTCAGTCTGAATTCAATTCTGCTAAAACAAAAGGATGGGGAGTTTTTAAGAAATAGGGTAGGGGTGAGGGGGTCACAAGCCATCTGTCCTTACCAACCGGTGCCCACCAAAGTTAGCTCCTACCCTCCCACAGAGGCTGGGTGATACAGACGCTATTTTTCCGGCTTCTGGGGACTTGAAAAAGACAGACAGTCATGAGGTTATAAAATATTTACATCTTAAAGGGACAGAGAAAGAATTTACAATGATGAGTTTTCTAAAGCTCTAAGAAACGGGAAGTCAAGTGCCTGGTGTCTAAAGTTTAGTCAGGCTATGAAGGCCTTTCAGGTCAACTTGCTCAGTAAAGATGACCATGGGTAAGAGAAGCATATGTGCCATTTTGCACACTGTCCTACTGCTCTGTGCTGTGCTGTGAGCTCTATGAGCACAGAGCCTGCGTGGGATTCAATCTGTCTCTCATTCTTCCTGCTCCTCCCCCACTCACATTCTCTCTCTCTCTCTCTCTCTCTCAAAGTAAATAAATAAATATTTACAAAATGAAAAATGAAAAAGTAATTTGAAGTATAACATAGTAAAACATACAACCACAATTTGATCTGAAAATTGAGTTGAAAAACTATACCAGTGTCTTCAACAGCAAATACAGAAAGGTGAAGAAATACATTTTTTGTACCTGTGTACTACAAAAAAAATACAGAAAAGTATGCAAGTCACAGTTCTGTGATTTTTTTTTCCTGAAAACTAAAGTAATATGATACATTTTGTTGAACTCATTTGCTCTACCTTGTCATGGTAGAGCCATGGCCACTGCTGCTTATCAACGCTTGCTTCTTCCCAGCTATTATGGTCTGAATGTGTCCCCCCTCAAAACTCATATGTTGAAATCCCAAACCCCAAAGTAATACCATTAGGAGGTAGTGTCTTTGGCCTTTAATGAATACCTTTATAAAAGAGGTTCCAGAGGGATCCCTATCCCCTTTCACCCCGTGAGGACGCTGGCTACCAATCAGAGAGGGCTCTCACCAGGCCTCAATCATACCGGCACTTTAATGTTGAACTTCCCGTCGTCAGAATGGTGAGCAAAAGATTTCTATTGTTTATAAACTATTCAGTCTGTGGTATTTTGTTACAGCAGACCTAATGAACTAAGACGTTGGTGCTCCATGACATTTCCCGGCTCCTGTGGAAACTTCTGGGGGCCCCGGTGTACATGAAGAATAGCTCAGTGATGAAATGACAGCACAGAGGAAAGTTCCCCCCAAACCTTCAATGGTTGCAATGACAAATCTTTATATATTAAACCACTGACATGTTAAGTGTGTTTATCACAACGGTTCATATCTGATTAATATATGAGAATACAGTTTTATTGAATTAAGAGATGAGTGGTTACACATCCTTTAGATGACCTCCATTTAGATTTTTGTCATGGGACAGAAGGTGGTTAGCAAACAATTTCAAATAGAGCTTTACTTATACTTACCCAAAATTCAGTTATTGGAGTTATAGGAGGTAATGTGGTTTATAACAAGTAATGCTATAACAAATGCTATAACAAAGTAATAAATATTTTCATTTATGGGAAAATGTATTAAAGGTCAAAGACAAAACGTAAACTATTTTTAAAAAAGAAAGTTCGCGTGTAGAATTGAAAAGTTATGCAGGAGGTAAATCTTGAACACATTACCTCCTTGTTTTCATTTTGAGATTTAAATCTTTTTTCAAGTGGATTCATTTATTTTGAAAAAGACAGAGACAGCATGAGTGGGGGAGGGGCAGAGAGCGAGGGATACAGAGAATCCCGAGCAGGCTCCGCATCGTCAGTGCAGAGTGGGACGTGGGGCTGGATCCCTCGAACTATGAGACTATGACCTGAGCCAAAACCGAAAGTCCCACGCTTAACCGACTGAGCCACCCAGGTGTCCCTCCATTTTGAGATTTTGAATGGTAAACTTGACATAGAAACACTCCCAGTTAACCTTGACTTTTCACGTGGTAACAAACCCTGCTCTTTAAGTTTGTAACACAGCTGCTTAATCAATACAGGCAGAAAATGGTGAGGACAAAAAAGATAACTTGTACATTTGAGGAACTTAATGTTTGATGTAAGAACCAGCATAGTAGGGTGGTATAGAAACATGAATACACATGATAAATACTTTTAAAGAACTGAATATAAAAGTGTATGGAACTTACATATCGAAAATTAAAGTGGATTTATTTTTATTTTTAGTATCGCAAGATCTACCTACAGACCCGTAAATTGGTAACCGTCACATGCCTGTAATAGTTTAATTTTTCATTTCAAAAAAGCAAAAGGAAAGCTTCATAGAATAATGACAGGGACCTGGGCATCTCTGGCAGAATTCACAATAGAAACCATCTAACAAAAGTTTTAGCCTTCCACAAAGTTGTTTGCAAGAGCCAGATAGTCAATGACAGATTGGTTTAGTCTCAGACAAGCGGCACACAAGGAGATCTAATCAAGATGAGAAAAGCAGTAGAATAGAGAGACTCAAGCCACTGCTCTTCCTCAAATCACTGAAAATTAAATTATTCCCAGCTGTATCTTAGCAGATATCTTTGTAAGACATAAAACAAGTTTCTCCTTAAATAAATGATAACACCTATGATTGTCCATACCATTTTAAACCATTGAAGACTCTTAGGCTTAACCTCCAAAATGACAGAATCATATGCTTGTGATGCTAACTCGATTAGCATTTTCATATATAAAAAATTGAGATTAAGCTCTGTATGTGTCCTATGTGATTCATGTCTTACATATCATGAGTATAGTATGTACTATAGTCTCGTATATGCATATATGTTTGTGTTGCATGAGTAACATAAAGCTTCTCCCACACAAGTAGGCATAGGGATGTAGACTCTTCCAAATTTTGCATCAATATTCTATGTTTGGTAGCATTCCAATTTATAAAGAAGCCTAGGAAAATTGTGATCTTCACTGAGTGACATAAATTGTTTTTGTTGACTACTGTGTCTGCTTTGTGTTTTACAAGGACTAAAAGTCAAGGAGAAGAAAAGCTGCCAGATGGAAGCTGAATGCCCTGAATGGCCCAGAGGCACTGGAAGAAACATGATTTAAGCATCTCTAGATACTGCCATTGTGCACTCTTGTTCTTTTATTTATTATTTAGCAAGCAAGGTGTACTTATTAGCTACGAAGTGCTTTAGACCTTTATACCTAGCCATAGGTGATGACAGCTACTCTGATTGATCATCTCCAGCATTGGAAGTCGTCTCTTCATTTTTTAAATTAAAAATCATCCAAAATTATTTTTGCCAAATTTCATATCTTTTTTTTTTCTGGGATGTCTCAGAATAACATAGACTTTTAATCATTCTGGGGCCACGCTGCTTTCTTTTGAAAATAATCCGATATTTTTGATAAATCAATGGTTCTAAGGGCAGCGTGGGCTATAAATTAGAGAAGGTCTCTGCAGTGCATGATTCCTGTTCCCTCTTACTGAGAATTCCAGTTTAGTAATTTATATGTTCATGATGACCTAGGTTTGCCCACTGGTATAACTTGAAAATATTTTGTTAAAGGATCCCTTATGTCAGTAACATAACTTTGTCAGTAACAAAACTTACGGTAATCCTATCAGACTGAAAATTACAAGTTAAGCTCACTAATTTTCAATGTTCTGTCCAAATCCAATAGTCTATACATTTCATTTTATATAAAAAATATCACTTTAAAGATGGGTTATATATAAATCCATGATTAACTCAAGAAAACAAACATGGGGTATTCTTGGGGTGCCTGGGTGGTTTAGTCAGTAGCTCATGAAACTCTTGATCTTGGGATTGTGAGTTTGAGCCTTACATTGGGTGTAGACAGTACTTAAAGATAAAATCTTTAAAAATGGGCTATTCTCTACAAAATACAAATATAAGAAAGATGTTAAGGCTTACCAAATTTAATGGAAATTTGGCAGCATTATATATAAACGGTAAGTTTGCCTTTGCTTGCCAAAATAATGTCCTTCTGGTTTACACATTGCTTGAAATATGTAAAAATTCATTAAAAAATACATGAACGTTTGTGTTTAATGAAACTATGATAAAAAATAATTTGGCACCTCACCAACTTAGTAACAGTTTAATAGTCAGAATCTGATTAATACCACTGCTTACCCAGCTCTGTTTTCAAGATTGCTGGGGGGCGGGGGGGAACCACATGTATGTTAGATTTTGTTTGCTACTTTTAGGACCAGAAATGGAGCACCTGCAGACAATGTAACTGAAAAAAAAAAAAGTTAGAATGGGAAAGACACGAAACAGGGTAGCAGGAGAATGGCTTTCCTATCAATGACATGTCAACAAATGAAATATGTACTACTTCGAAATCATGCTGACACCGTAAGTAGTTTCAACAACTTTTTTTTGGTGTGGTTTTTGTGGCAGTTTTCTGTGACAGAGCCGTCTTCCTACGTGGTGACTCAGCATCCTGTTCTGATGCATTGCTATACTGACCTTGGACAGTACTCTGGGACGTTCGAATAATCCATTATGTAGAAGATACTCCAAGGGATTAAAAACATTTTGCCTCAAAAAGAAACCTCTGCAGCAAGCTGGCATTTGCAAGCAATACCATTTAATAACCAGAAAAATGGTCAGAGAGAAAATGGAAAATTTCCAGGACCCCAGACCATAAGAACTGCTGTGGCTCCCAGCTGAATACTGTGCCCCAAACCCAGAACAGTAAATGTTTTGTGTTCTTTAATGAGATGGTCAGCCAGATATGGCCACAGGAGGAGACAGGAGAGAGGCTCAGGAGGACAGAGGTTATTATACTCACACACAGGTCCTAGGGACAGGAGTCACAGCACATGCGAGGCCACAGAGGAAAGACACTAAGGTGATCAAGAGGCAGAAGGTGGGAGAAGTCGGATCCTTTATTGAGATTTCCTTGAGAAAGGAAAACAGTAAAGACTCTAGGATTGGCTACTTTGAATAATGGTGGTGGACTCAGCTATAGGGTGGTCCCTAGTTGCCTGCCACCCAGGGTTGTTAAATGCCCACAAATATTGTCTCCAGCCACGTCATGCACCCCACAGAGGAAGGAGAATTAGTTTGCATGTCAAAGACTTGCTTCTTCTGAGCCCTTTGAAAGTCTCTATGGGTTAGCTAAACCTAGAAGAGGAATTCAGTCTCTCCCCAGCCAGAAAGATTTTAAGATCTCAAAACATCATAACACCCAGAAAACGAATTTATACATATAAAGAGAGAGAGAGAGAATAATAATAATAATAGCAACAATAACACCTATCAGTTACTGAACATTTACTTTCCGCTAGGCCCTCTACTAATCATTGTATCAACTTTTAAAAGTTAGTAATGGCAGAGCCATGATACAAAGCCATGTAAGACTCCAAAGACTCCCTTTTAACTACTGTTCTATATTCAATATATGCAACTATATTATTGTCCTTAAAATTGAGGAAAATACACTCAGAAATCATCCATTGTTTATTTGGTCCCTATATTATGCTTCAATAGCTATGCCACAGAATTGAGGATCACTTATTCAAAAATGATAACTGTGACTTATAATAAATGAATTTAATAATAGATTAGTTTTAAATTACTTTCATGTGTAAAAACATTTTTAAAATTAAAAAAAATTTTCGGGGCGCCTGGGTGGCTCAGTCGGTTAAGCATCCGACTTCAGCTCAGGTCACGGTCTCGCGGTCCGTGAATTTGAGCCCCGCGTCGGGCTCTGGGCTGATGACTCAGAGCCTGGAGCCTGCTTCCGATTCTGTGTCTCCCTCTCTCTCTGCCCCTCCCCCGTTCAGGCTCTGTCTCTCTCTGTCTCAAAAATAAATAAATGTTAAAAAAAATTTTTTAATAAAAAAATAAAAAATAAAAAAATTTTCTATAACATGATGCAAAAGGCACGTTAGTAAACTTTTATAAAGTGATCCACAGGAAAAAATCTGTGAAAAGGAGATAATGGTTACATTAACATAAGGAAGTAATGGCCACACCAGGATGTGGTGGTGAGAATGTAGGCTAGGGGAGAAATACGTAGAAATATTTCCTATGAAGAAAAATACTGGGATGATGTTGGATTTAGGTAGAATCACAGTTGCTGAACCTGGACAGTTGTGAGGACAAGGGTAAAAAATACATGCTAATTTTTTTCTTATTTTTTTATGTTTTTTTTTTTTAATTTTTTTGCAGGGGGACAAAGGATCTGAAGAGGGCTTTGTGCTGACAGCAGACTTGATGCAGGGTTGAAACTCAAGAACCATGAGAACCCAAGTCAAACACTTAACTAACTGAGCCACCCAGGTGCCCCTTTATTGGCTTAGTTTTATGGCACATAAACTATATACATGAATGCAGATCTGTAGAGTGGTTTGGACTAAAGAGATGACAAAGAAGGAGGAGGAGGGGGAGGGGGAAAAGGGGTGGGGGAGACAAAGAAGGGGAAGAAGGAGGGAGAGGGGGAGGAGGAGGGAGAGGGGGAGGAGGAGGAGAAGAAGAGGAAGAGAAGGAAGAGAAGAAGAGGAAGAAGGAGAAGAAGAAGAAAGAGAAGGAGGAAGAAGAGGAGGAGAGGGAGGATTAGGAGGAGGAGAAAAAGAAGGAGAAAGAGAAGAAGAAGAAAGAAGCAGAAGAAGGAAGAAGAAGAAGAAAGAAGAAGAAGAAGAAGAAGAAGAAGAAGAAGAAGGAAGAAGAAGAAGAAAGAAAGAAGAAGAAGAAGAAGAAGAAGAAGAAAGAAGAAGAAGAAAAAGAAGAAAGAGGAAGAAGGAGGAGGAGGAGAAGAAGATAGAAGAGGAGGAGGAGGAGAAGAAGAAGAAGAAGAAGAAGAAGAAAGGGGGGGGAGGGAAAGGAAGAGGGGGAGGGACGGTTGTTAAGTACATGAACAGTGAATAAACAGTGCATAGCCCTGTCCAGGTCTGAAGAAGAAATATCAGCCAGCAAAAGAGAGTGAGACAAAGAAGGCGCATGTATACAATGAAAATGTAATAATGCAAAGACCAAGGAAGATACGCTTTAAGGAGGTGGTCAATGACATTTATGCTTCAGAGAAATGTGCAAAATGAAGATCTAGAAAAAAAATGGTTATTAGTTAATACAACAACCTTTAAGAATCTAGCCATTTGTATTTTTTGAAAAGTTTTATTAAATAGTACTAAAAATTAGAATTTTATTTTGTGTGTATGCAAAAGACATATTTATGAACACTTCCTTATTCACACAGACTTGAGCAAACATTTCTAACGTTCTGCTTATAGGAGTTTTTAGCCAAATGTTTTGAATGCAACGCTGGCTCTTTGGCAAAGAAGAAACTTCTTTCAGAGTGGGTTGCCTTATCTTACAGACACACTGAGTTTACCTGTCTTATATTTCATTTCAGCCTTCCAACACTGAGAGTCCTAAATGGCAAAGACATTCTGCTTTCTCTAATAGTTTACTGTACTTCCCCCTACTCCACCTGTGCTCATATCACTATAAATTAACATCAAGATTCCCAGAGGTTCTAAGTTGGATGGAGAATTATAGTAAAAAAAAAAAAAAAAAAAAAAGTGGCTCTACTCTCAAAGAGCTATGGTCTGACCTGAAAAAAGAACACCTATAATTAAAAGCATACACTTTCTCAGGGTGCCTGGGTGACTCAGTCTGGTTGGCATCCAACTCTTGATTTCAGCACAGGTCATGATCTCACCATTTGTGAGATAAAGCCCTGTGTGGGGCTCTGCATTGACAGACTAGAGCCTGCTTGGGATTCCCTCTCTCTCTCCCTCTCTCTCTCTCTCCCCCTCCCCTGCTCACACATGCTCACTGTCTCTCCATTGCCCAAAATAAATAAATAAAAATGCATACACTTTCTTACATTACAATTGCATTAGTCATAGAAACTACACCTCATTGTTTTAATCTATTCCCTTACAATGAAGTTCAAAGGCATATTCACTGAATGTGGGAAGACTAGAAGAAGCACGTTGCTCGTGGTAATGCTCATGTGCTTTTTTCGCTGCTAGCTTGTTTTAACCTTGCGTCAGTTTTTAGCAGTAAGTTGGTGTGAAGCTGTATTGCTTGCATACCATGAATTTTGGCCGTTCCCTTATTTTAACTATATTACTGTGGTATTTCACACAGTCATATTTTAGAAGTGGAACAAAGTATACATATAGGATAGTAGTCCTCATATGATCACACAGTGTCTCTGTTAAAGATATAAGCTACATTGGCAAACTGATTTATTTCCACCACCATGTACGTATCTGTCATACAAATTAAGCATATTTAATTGGAAGACTTTAGCTTAGAGAAAATTAAATTTATAAAGTTGAAGTTTTGAACCATGTTATCAAAAAGGAATCCGTGATTAACAGAGTAAAGCCCTAGCAACCGATTACATTGGAAAATGGTGAGTGAAGATTCTACTGAAAGTTTGGAATAAAATAAATGTAAACTAAGACAGATTCTGTATCCCTTACAGCCAAGACACATGTTTTATTACCTTTGCCTAATGCATGACATCGTTTTAGGCTCACAATTTGAACGTAATGAATTTTTGCAAAATTGACAAAACACATGATATAATGAAGTGTAATCTGTTTAATCTTCCTTCATTGTTTCATTGCCCAGAAAAGCAGAGCTGAGTTTTATACACAATTTCACTAGTTTTTCTTGTTCTGGACTTTCTAATATACTTATTTCCTTTCTTCTCCTTTACTACCATCGTTACTTACTCCATTTTTGCCTTTTTCATTTTTATTCGATGCCTTATCTTGTAAGAGTGCTCAAGTATTCTGGACGTCAAGAAGGAAATAAATAACTTTAAAATACATATATTTTAATTTTATGTGCATCTGAAAAATCCCTGCTAACCACCATATTGACCAAAAAAAAATGTATCTCCTACAGGATTAAAATTTCACATGGTAATACATTAAAATTTATGTCACATTCCCATCTGATCTCCAATATACAGGTTGGCCTCAAAGTTCGCATTTGAACTGAATGTCACTGAATATATTTTGGCTCAGAACTTAGGTCTCTTTTTTCTTTTTATGTTTATTTATTTATTTTGAGAGAGGGAGAGAGAGAGAGAGAGAGAGAGAGAGAGAGAATTCCAAGCAGGTTCCGCCCTGCCAGCCCAGAGCCTGCCCATGGAGCTCAAACTCATCAACCCTGAGACTATGACTGGGCTGAAACCAAGAGTCCAACAATTAACTGACTGAGTCACCCAGAGGATCAGGTCTCTTTGGTGTTATTGCCAACTAGTCTTTTCTCTCACTCATCAAACCTGTTCTTTAGAGTTTTTTTCCAATAATTTCTTAACCTCTCTGGAGTAACAGACCTGACCTTGTTCTCCTTGTCCTGTTCTTTCACTTTTATACCAATTTCCACTTCAGACCCACAGTAAGAAGTTTTGGTTTCATTCCCCATGGGAGTGATGCGTAGTGTTCCGTTTACCTGTGTGTGCTCCAAAAGCAGAGTCTCAGGAAGTGCCTGGACTTCAAGAAAATGTAATAGCACCAAACTTCACAGAAAATTCAAAAACAATTATAAGTATCAGGCTTTTAAAAATTTCTCAAATATGTATTTCTTGGTATTAATCTTACTTGAGCTCATGAAAAAGTACTAAATCTGAGAATGTCCAGTTATTCTTCCCAGTCTGTAAACTTGTGTGTGTGTGTTTTAAATTTTTAAATGTCTATTTATTTTTGAGAGAGAGAGAGAGAGGGTGCGAGCAGGGGAGGGGCAGAGAGAGAGGGAGACACAGAATCCCAAGCAGGCTGCAGGCTCTGAGCTGTCAGCACAGAGCTGGACATGGGACTTGAACCCATGAACTGTGTGATCATGACCTGAGCCAAAGTCGGACCCTTAACCAACTCAGCCACCCAGGTGCCCCAGCTTTTGTGTGTTTTAATTGCAAAAAAAAACACATGTGTACTGTAAAAAAGTGAGTTTATAAAAACAGAATCTTAAGAAGGGATTAAGCAATCAACTGTAGGGACACTGGCAACAACAATGATATTATTTTAAAGAAATCATTTTGGCTAAAAAATGTGGTTTAAACTATCAATTTGTTTGTAATCCATACTATCGTCCAGGCTGACATAGGTATTATCCACAAAATAAAGATCAACAAAATGTTGAAGGATAAAGTTAATGTTACATTCAGAAAATAATATAAATGCATGTATTTCCTTTTATCTAGTGGGTGCTTTGTTATATTTGAGAAACAATTTTTTTTTAATCTGAAGATTATATTTTCCTGACTTCCAGGATTGAAGTAAAATGAAATCAGGATACTTTCCAAATCCCAGGTTAATTTTGGTGTTTCTCCCTTACTTTTGTGGCATTCCATGTTAAAGTTCCACTTCCTTCATAGCTGTAAGAGAGTCCGCCATTTACAATGTGTGATTTTCCAGGGCTTAGAAATGAAAATAAAATAGGTGTATGGCCGCCAATGCTCTCTTCAGTAGTCTGTATTAAAGAAGAAACCAAAACAGTTAAGGATCAAAACTGTTACGAAGAGTGACAGAGAAATTAACATATCTAAATGCTGCTTCTTTGAAATCCATATATAATTATTGTTTTATTGACACAAGAATGCTCATATACGTACCTACCTTCCTTTAAGATGGAAGGAAATCCCTTTGAATATTGAGAATCAGTTTCCCTTTCTTGAAACTACTTCTTACTCCACAAATTAAAACAAACAAAACAAAACCCAACTGCAAAATAAATAAATAAACAAACAAACAAATGAAAAGCCTCCATAATCCATAGTCTCCAAATCTTCCTTCTATAGTGTCTGGAGACATCTTCGAGGTAATTATTTCTTATATTATGTAATCGCAACTTTTGTTTTTATTTCACTTTCAGATTTCACATACAAAGGAAATGGAAACATTGAAAACGATACACGCTTAGCAGTGTAAGAGTAAATCTATGAGGTGAATGAAGAAAATGTTGACACTTCCAATTGGAAGAGATTGTATTGAATGAAGTCATCCATCGTCTTCATCCATCCAAGACTTTTGTTATCCCGGAGAGGAACACCAAGGAGCAGAAGGTAACTAGAGTGAGGGAAGAGATAGCTTAGCATTTGGGAGCAAGAAAGAATGTGCAAGGAATGAAATCACTGGAATTATAGCTCAATTAGCAATAGTTAATCCTATGAAGAGAATGGAAATGGAATGTTGGTGAATTAGTGAAGACTTGTAATAGAAAATGTACTGATCTAAGTCTTCTCAAGAATAGAAACAATTAACTGACAGATCTTTAAAAGGGTGTCAGTATCATGAAAACTGATGGGCAAAGAAGGTTTAAGTAAGCATGTGCTCAATTTTGCACAGTCAAATCTTATTTTTGTAAGGCTCATATGAATTATAATTGATGTTGATTGAATTTACAAGCTTGTTTCTTTTGCAGGAAACTTTTGGAAATAGTATTATTGTTTCCATTTTTTTTTTTCAGTGTACTTATTTGGATATTCCTAGAAGAAAAATATCTGAAGTGGGGCGCCTGGGTGGTTCAGTCAGTTAAGCATCTGACTATGGCTCAGCGCATGATCTCCTGGTTCGTGAGTTTGAGCCCCGCATCAGGCTCTGTGCTGACAGCTCAGAGCCTGGAGCCTGCTATGGATTCTGTGTCTCACTCTCTGCCCCTCCCACTCTTGCTCTCTCTCTCTCTCTCTCTCAAAGATAAATAAATGTTAAGTTTTTTTTTAAATACCTGAAGCTTACATACTTACTTTTCATTTAACAAAGGAAGCTTATTTGAATTTCAGAATTACCTTGAAATGTATTCAGTGGAGGTATTTCTCATTCATGGAAATTGTTAAGCATTTGGACTCTGATTAGGTTCAGGACTGCTCAGATCCCTACATACACAAGGAAGGACAGTTTTGATTACATGGTCGAAAGAAAAGCAATAAACTTCAAGTAATAAATAGAAAGAGCAATTATTGGATAATGTACAAGGCCAGGGATGAGAGCAGCTGAAAGGAAACAGGCACCTGAGCTTTCTCTGCCTGTAAGTGTGGAGGCTTTGTCGAGACTCAGTCCTCCAGACCTTCCTGATAATCTGGGAATAAGAGAATTCGTTATAGATGCCTTTACCTGTGATTTATATAGACGAGCATCAAATGGCAAGTCGTGAATATTCATGAAGTATGTTAACATTTAACCTGGCCATCAATATCTATTTTGCAACCTACTCCCTCGATGAAGCCTCTAAACAAGTATGCTGCTGGGACAGCCCAAGACTGAA
Organism: Prionailurus bengalensis; assembly: GCF_016509475.1. NCBI lineage: Eukaryota > Metazoa > Chordata > Mammalia > Carnivora > Felidae > Prionailurus > Prionailurus bengalensis. The sequence continues at coordinate 82,522,646 of NC_057356.1, read as the reverse complement.
ATGAGGCAACGGAGGCTTTCTCATTCAAGGTCCGCTTGGTGCCTGATCCCTGCAACTAAAACGTTTGATCAGAACATATGTGCATTGTTGTCTAGCCTTTTTCAGACATTCCCAGTTGTCTTTTGATCAGAATGACTCTCTGAATTCTGTGTATATTCCCTATAGTGAACTGTGAGACCCACAAAACTCGTGACTTCCCCCCACCTTTTCGGTTCAATTGTTCACAACTTACAATTGAATGCTAGGTGCTGACAGTGTGTTGTTCAGTTCCTAGAGGGCAGAACAGACGTCTGATTCAGTCTAAAATACTTAGAAGTACATGAGGTTGACAACACCTGTGGCTGTCACCTAACACTTAGGAGGAAGATGTGAGAGTTTAGGAATAAGCAAAATACAAATTCTTAGTTGGGAATTTTACATGCTTGATACTGGCTCTGAAAATATTAACGAAAAAATATTTTTTAACTCCAGAGGGGCACAAAATAAATGAAACTCATTACCCAGGCAAAATAAAAAGAAATGCATTCATGTTAAGGGTAAATGTTACATTTTGTAAATAATTCCCTTGTACTTGCCATGACCAGGAGAATGTATAGCCAAGCAATCCTTTTTTTATTGTGGTGAAAGGTAACAATTGTAAAAGCAAGTGTTTTTGTTTGTTTGTTTGTTTGTTTTGTTTTTGGAGGGTTTTTTTTTTTTGGTTTTTGTTTTATTTTGTTTTTTTATCTTTGCTTCCATTAGTACACTTCTAACTATTCCCCAGCTCATTGAAATTACAATAGTAAATGAAAGGAACATTTAGATGCTGTCATTGACTCTCAGTCTCACAAAATCTGACTTTCTACCTTCTGAATTATCTGTGCTTCTTCTTTAGTGAATGGAGGAAAATTGCTGACCTGGAGTCTTCCCTAAGGGAACTTTCCATTGTACAACAATTCCAAAATGACGTCCAAATGAAACTGACCCATCGAAGAACATTTAGGCTTCTAGAATCAGGCACAAACAAGGAAAATGCCTCATTAAAAATGTTTAGTAATCTCAGTAATTTGTCTATTCGTATGTGCTCTATAATTAATATTTTCCTTCTTAGGAAAAATGTTTTCTCCCAAATTAATATAAATATAGGAAACCTGGGATAATATATAAAGTAATTGCAATAACATTGTGATAATATTAATGGATTGAAGAAGCAGCCAGTTTAGTATTTCACTAAAAACAACATAATATAATAATTCCACAGAGCTAAGCAAAATCCTTATCAATAATATCGATATCTACAACAGTTATTTTGACTTAAGCAATAACTATCATAAACTACAATTTCTCTGGGATTAGCTCCGAAAGAGGTTTGTAAGGGATAAAGAATTGGTTTCGAATTTAAAAATGTATACCTATTGTACAAGTACATCTGTAACCATCACATAAAGATTAGTATGTATACATAAATACATACAGAAAGATAGACACGAATATATAAACAAATATAAAGAGATACACAGAAATCTTGGACCTTCCATTAAAAGCAAAATTGTATTCAGTTGGACAGCAAAGAATTCATGAAACATTCTTCCTGGGTGATAATATAAAATAATCTATATAACTTTAAGAGCGGAAATTTAAAAAGTGAAATAAATACCAACTCAACAAAGGAAGCAGCCTGACACAAGAGTAGGGGCAAGGGAGCAGGGCACTGTAGGGGGCAGGACAGGACATGGGACCCATTTTGCTGATACAAAGATGCGGGGACTGATAGAAGAAAGGGTTGCAAAGCAGAGGAGATGTTCCCTGGTCCCATTCACCATCTTACGGGAGGTTTCAAGCACAGAGGCGATACAATTGACAAGGCACAGTTTTCCCTACTAAGATTTTTCTCATTACCTTTAAATTTTAAATTTTGCTTTTTTTGTTTGTTTTTTGTTTTTGCTTTTAAAATAAAGTGGCAGGCTTATAGTGGCAATCACTGAGATGGTAGAATAATTTATAAAAACACTTGGAATACTGAGGTTTCCCAAACTAAGGATATTTATATTTATATATGTGTGTATATACATATGTTTGCTTGCGTTTAGGGATTACAGGAGGAAACAAAAGTTTCTGTTGGCCAAATCGAAACAGTAAAATGTCTAAATCTCAAATGCGTAAATGTTTTCAGCTGTAAAATATACTAACAGTAATCAGTGTATTTTGAGTCATGAAAAGGCTAATTACAACAAATGAGTGAGATTGGTTCACTGTGATGATCCAGGTTTTTGGGGGAAGGTGTCAATGATACTATATAGGGCTGCTGTTGAATTCAGTCTGGTAGGTAAAGACCGGAATTTTATAAATAGAACGTATTAAGCAGATGTATTGTCTTTGAGGTGTAAGGTTTATAGAAGAAAAGATTATTTCCAATCTCATTTCGCTTGTAATTGAACAATTCCCTGTGAAGATAAATTTTCACTAAATTGCATCATGACACATTCATGGCTTGCTTTAGTTTCCTTTAATGCCGTCTCAAGTAAGTGCATGAAATATTCTGTTTTATTCCTCTCTGGAAAGCTGAGAGTTTATGTCAGGTTTCAAAAGGTGAGCGATATCAAGGATGAAATTAACCTCAGATGACACAGAATCCTGTGGCATAGCACTTGTTCCCAAACCCAAGAGAACAGCATTCAGCACACACACCCCAGGAGCCTCACTTCTTCAATCGTATTTCTCCAATACGAGGGAATATGGTGGAAACAAGTCGACACAAGCAGACTTACTTCAGGAACATCAACTGCCCGGGGTTCATGGGAAGACAAATCTTTGAATTTTCTCTGATGTCATCTTAAATCTTTTTTAGTAAACTGTAAGTTTCATCAATACTTTCATTATCTGTCACAATTACTGTAACTGTTCTCTTTCGATGGTGACAGAGAGGATGTGAAATGGGATAAAGGTACTTTGTGGTTTTTGCCATCATACTAGCTACTGAATCTTTGAAGGAGAGAGAAAATCCTAAGGAGGCTCCATGCTCAGCGTGGAGCCTGATGAGGGGCTTGATCCCAGGACCCTGGAACCATGACCTGATCTGAAATCAAGAGTCAGTCGCTCAAGAGACTGAGCCACCCAGGCGCCCTGCTGTTGAATCTTTTGAGGCAAAAGAAGAATGCTCGTTTTGTTTGATTGCTTGTGCGTGTGTGTGTGCTTGTTTTTGGACCTTCAGCAAACTCCTAAGGGGCGAAAATTTCTATGTTATGTTCCAAGGATAATAGTTTAAGGATCAAACATCCAAAGAACCAAATAGCCAAAGGCTTCTCCTCAGACCTGAATAAATAATAGTTGATTGGGATAAACTCGGCTTTCCCTCCTACTGCTAACGTCTCCACCCCCACCTTCCATTATTTTTGCCAAGCTACTCAGCGTCATCTGGTTCCGAAACGTTTTCCTCCAAACGTCTCTGAACATATTCCTTAGATCGATGAAGCTCCCGTCAAGGCCCCACCCTTCCCTGCGACATAAAACTCAATCTCCTTCCTCGCGTATAGAATATTTTAGTCTTTACAAGTTAAAACAGCAACAAGCTCTTCCTTTTAACCATGCCACTCACAGTCCCCCCTACAAGATCGACTTTTTGTGGACCGCAGGGGCCAGGTGTCTCTGCCTCACTTTGTACTGCACCTAACAGCGATACAAGCGGGCATGTGGTTCATGAATGTCCCCGGGTGAATGCGACGACTGTTAGCTGAGGCGGCTGTTATTAATAATTCAGAAAACCAGAAAACTATGGGAAGCCTAGTAGTTAATGGGAAAGAAATTCATATATATTTTATGGATCCCAAGTGAAGGAATCATTAGCATACTAAGGTTATAAAAGTCAGGGCCTGTACACATAACAAGGTAATAACATAACAGCATAAACATAGAAAGAGATGCCTTAGGTTAATTTTATAAGCACTAAAAGAAAATCTTCTCTGAGACATCAGATTTTTCTACCCTATCAGCACATTTGGGTGGTTACGATAGCAAAGACCTGAAAAGTGACAAAAGACCCCTTCAATTTTTTCTCATAAATTTACTACTGAAATATTAAAACTTCCGTTAAATTCCCAAGATTTTTAAAAGTTCTATTCTCAAAGCCAGCCTGATTTTAGTATATCCCCTACGATTATATGTGAAAGGCTCAATCAGATATTTTATTTTTTAGATTTAACATAAGTATAACAAGTTGTCTCTTCTTTTCTTGCTTATTCTACTGCCCCTCCCTCCCTTCCCTCTTTTCTTCCTTCCTTTCTTCCTTCTTTCTTTGCTTCCTCCATCCCTCCGTCCCTCCCTGCCTTCTTTCCTTCCTCCCTCCCTATAGTCCTTCCTTATTCCTTCCTTCTTCCTTCGTTCCTTCGTTCCTTCCTATGGCTTAAAAAAAAGTTTTAAAATTATTTGCTCTATTGTGATAGTGTTTTAAAATTACTCACAAGTGTTTTCACTCATCTATTTACCCAAAGTTGCCGAATAAACCAAAGCTCAGTGGCCTATGACCAGAAGCTCTCTGTCCCCTTCATATGAGAGTGGGGTCACCTGCAGTGGTCCTACAGCAGGTAGGAGTCTGCTGGTTTTCAGGGATGGCTCTAGACTGTGGTTATGTTCATGTTTGCTTCACCTATTTTTTTAATGTTCACTTATTGTTGAGAGAGATAGCATGGGCAGCAGAAGGGCGGGGGTGGTGGGCAGACAGAGAACCTGAAGCTGGCTCCCCACTGACAGCAGAGAGCCCAACGCAGAGCTTGAACTCGCAAACCGTGAGATCATGATCTGAGCTGAAGTTGGATCCTCAACCTGTTGAGCCACCCGGGCGCCCCTGCTTCACCTATTTTTTATACTGGGACTCAGGTTGAAAAGGTAACAGCTACCCCAGGGAAGTCCTTCTCCTTACCAACTGCCAGCGCTTCACAATTGAGCAAAAAATAGTGGGCTAAACAGACTAAAATTCTGTTGGCCAAAGCAAGTCTATATGGTGCAGCCAACGAGAGGGAAGGGGCGAATACTTAATTCCCACAGAAAGTCTTCGGAACATAATACCTAGATTGCAAAGATACTTATTAATGTATATTAATAAGTACAATTTTACTTCTATTATTGGAATGTGAATTAATGAAAACACTGACATTGCTTTCATGGTGTCATGGCTGTGAAATTGGCATTGGTTAGGTGGAACCAGATGGCTGCCGGATGGTAAGTCTTAGTTCAACAAAAGACCACAAGAGAAATTGAAAATAGAGTAGTTTCTTACTCACAGGTCCTGGAGAAACTACCTGGAAGGCCTCGAGGGCCACACACGGAGGTCAAAGCAGAGGGAGTATAGGACCTGGGCACATGCTATGATTAAGGTCTGTGGGTGGAATGCTTTTGGGTTCTGACCAGATGAGTCCCGTCAAACCAAGAGTGGAGTTTTGTAAGCCCCAAGGGGGTCTTCTGTAAGGGACACCTAAGGCATACAGGCACCGGGGAGTGGGTGGAGACCCATTGGTGATAAGGGCTGTCGAGGATGTTCTAGCAGGAGCTTGGATTTGTCTGTGACTGTGGTTGCTAACCAGGGCGTGCTCTTACACAGGGGAACCTGTGTAAGTTTAAGGTTCCTGCTGGCTGCTTGGCCAGACGGAATGGACACCAAGGTGGCCATACCATGGAGTCACTTAGCTAATCTCCACAGATACACACAACAATTTGGAATTGAGGAATCTAGATCATAGTTACACATTCTGATTCAGAATTTGTACTAAAAAAAAAATGCTATCACATACCAGGTCAGAAAGAAAACAGAGAAAGAGAAAAAAAACTAAGCTAGTATAGTGTTACGATTTTCATAATTGACAAGGCATCTAAAAGAAGTCTATATGTATTGTGCTCAATGACAGGAAAGGAGAACCTTTATGTTGACATCTGAAAATTAAATAAATCAATGAAGTCTATTGGTGATTTGTTTGATTTCTTTCTTAAAATATTCAAAAAAATGGTGGCATCTGGGTGGCTCAGTCGGTTAAGCATCTGACTTGAGCTCAGGTCATGATCTTGTGGTCTGTGGGCTTGAGCCCCCCATAAGGCTCTGTGCTGACAGCTCAGAGCCTGGAGCCTTCTTCTGATTCTATCTCCCTTTCTCTGTACCCCTCCCTCGCTTAAGCTCTGTCTCTCTCTCTCTCTCTAAAGTAAATAAACATTAAATTTTTTTTTTAATATTCAAAAATGGGGCACCTGGGTGACTCAGTCAGTTAAGTGTCTGACTGTCGGTTGAGGCTCAGGTCATGATCTCACAGTTTGTGAGTTCGAGCCCCACATTGGGCTCTGTGCTACCAGTGGGGAGCCTGCATGGGATTCTCTCTCTCTCCTTCTCTTTCTGCCCTTCCCTTGCTGTGTCTGTCTTAAAATAAATAAATAAACTTAAAATTTTTTTTTAAATATTCCAAATACAGAGAGATTTTTGCAAAGGAAATCATAAGCATCCAGCATGCCTGATTTTTAAGGAAACCTCAAGTTCCATGAAACCAACTGTGAGAATTTTACGTTCTTGATTTCGAGAAGTTCTGGAAAACATGTTCAGAGGAGTCACTTTAATCCAACCCTTCAACTTCTCAGGGAAATTCCTGGATTTGAAAATTATTCATGTGGGAAAGAAAGAGAGAGAAAGAGAGAGAGAGAAGGAAGACAAGTTTGAGTTCTCTCGTGATGTTCCAAAACGGGTATCTCTGGAGTTAGGATTATTTAACTTCTTTATATCCAAATTTCATCATACTGTCTGACCCTATGTTGAACTATCAGTCTCATGAAATAGCCACAATTATATGTCATTAAAAAAAAAAAAATCTCTCCAGCTATGTAACACTACATGAGACATAGAAATAATCTATTAGTGTAGTGATTAAAATAAATAAATAAAGGATGTCATTTTCTGTTGATAAAATTCCAATAAATTACATGAAACAGTGGGGGGGAGAATACAAGGTAGGTATCCTATTCTATTTTATCTATCTAATATCTAATGATCTATCTAAATTACTAATACAATATTTAGAAGAAAATAATGAGTACATGTTATTTTTTAAATGTGAATTGATAGGATTTCTAGTAAAATTTTTCCCTTGAGAAAATTTCTTTTTTATAGATATTTTGCTCTTTGGGTATATCGATGAATGTTACTTTGTCTTAACCTTTTCACTTAAACATTATTATTTGTTATATATATATATTTTTTAATATAGTCACAATCTTGGAGCTTTGGCAAAGATTCTATTAATCTTTTTGTACAAAAATTAAACCACATAAAAAACTTTCAAACTAACTGCAAATTACATCTTAGAATAAAAGTAGTCACCCAAAATGGATTATTTGTCTTGAAGATTTTCTATCCTCAGTAGTTCTCATTCCATTATGTCTAAGTTTTATTATTCAGAATGATATGAAGCCAAATTTTTAAAAGGAAATACGCCCTCGACACAACTGCCTTCTTTCATTGCATTGAACTCCTTGCCCAGATCCACCAAGTATTATAATTACGATGTGGTTTCAATACGGCATCATTCATTAAACAAATAGTATCAAGCACATATTTGGAGTCAAACACTGCGTGGAGTACAGGAAAACAGTAATAACATCTGCCGCTATAACAAAATAGCATAGAATGAGTGGCTTCAACAACAGATATTTATTTCTTACAGTCCTGGAGGCTGTCAAATCCAAGATCAGAGTGCCAGCATGGTGGAGTTCTGGTAAAAACTCTCTTTTTGGCTTGCAAATGGGTGGCTTCTTGCAACATTCTCCTGTCTGGGGAGAGAGGGCTCTGGGTTCTTCCTCTTCTTATAAGAGCACTAATCCCATCCTGGGGATGCCACCTTCGTGACCATATCCAAACCTAATTACCTCCCAGGGCCTCACCTCTAAATACAACCTTATTAGGAATTAGAGTTTCAACCTAAGAATGTTGGGGGTTGGGGGGGGGGGAAATTTCAGTCCCTAGCAATAAGGTACCAGTAACACTTTCAAGATGCTTACGGTTGAATGTGGAAATCATGAAAAGTTGCACAAAGCAGTTAGTGTCATATCACAGGAAAGATCCTTTAACTGTGCGTGCGTACAGGAGAATGAGAATATTAGATAAATCATGCAACCTTAAGGAACACAGAAAATGATCAGAGTGTATAATGAAAAATTTGTTACATCTCTCAGAGATAAGATTTACTCTCTATGGCTCCAGAAAAATAGAAATGCCAGAAAACCTTCTCAGTTTCCAATGTATTCATTTTCTCTCTGTCAGTTACTTATCTGTGCTGACACTACGTCCTATCTTTTCCCACAGGAGACTAAAAATGTAATTGTAAAATCTATTATGTTAGCATGGAAAGATCACTGCACTCACTCCAGTCCTAACAAGATGTGGTAGCCAAGTTACTTAACTCATCCTGATATCACCCCCTTATGTGTAAAAGAAGAGTATTGTCATGAATTGATATTTATTAGGCTATGGTTCATAAACTAGATGCTTTGTTTAAAAAAGGGGAGAGGGGCACCTGGGGGGCTCAGTGGGTTAAGCGACCAACTCTTGATTTTTGGCTCAGGTCATGACTTAGTGGTTCATGAGATTGAGCTCCATGTTGGGGTCTGTGCCCACAGTGCAGAGCCTGCTTAGGATTCTCTCCCTGCCCTTCACCCCCCTCAAAATAAATAAATAAACTTAAGAAAAAGAAAAAAAGGGAGAAATGTTTTAGAACAACAATAATAATCCTAGAGCCCATGAGACTTCCATCTAGAAACAACTAGAAATGTAGGCAAATTATAACAAAACATCTAGCAACGGATTAAACAACAACAACAAACAAGCAAACAAACAAAACGCCTACTTGACCCTTCTATCCAGCCTTGATAACTCGCTATCCTTTTTCTACCTACCCCTGCTACTTTTCTTGATCTGCCTCCTCCCTGCTCTCCTTTTTGCTCATTCATCTCAGCCCCCAGACACACTGGCCTTGATAGCGTTCCTCGAATGTAGGCATGCTCCTGCCTGAGAGCCTTGGCAAGGACTGTTCGCTTTGTGGGCTGCACTCTTCTCCCAGATTTGGACATGGCAAGTCCTTTGCCCCTTTTTGGTCTCTGTGTGAATGTCACGTTCCTAACGAGATCTATTAGGATCAATGCAAATTACTAAAATTACAACATGCCCGGTACAATTTTCTTGTTCTGCTGTTCACCTTCTGGCATGTTTGAAAGCTCACTTATTTCTAAGGTCATTCTATATTTCATGTATCCTCAAACTATAAAGTAAAATAATGGTATAGTCACAAGACAGGGCAGGGGGCATCTTTGGGGGGTGGTGGTGAACAGATACACCTTAAGTGTTTGACACAGATTTGGACTTTAAATATTTACATGTTGGTTAAATGTATGATTACGTGATGAATGAATGAATGATTAAACTAGGTAACTACGTTCTTAAGAGAGTAAAAGCAACCTGAAGATGCTGAAATGTAGAAATCGTTAGAAACCAGAGATGGAGGTCTTGGACTAAAGATCTGGCTACATGGGGGAGAGAGAAGTGGTGATCTCATTGATGCAGAGGGCTTGTTGCCTTAAGAGCTGTGCAGTGGTCCAAAGCCTACGATTCTCAAAATATGGGAAATTAAGCCTAAGGTGTTCATATAAAGCAAATACGGATCAGAAAATAAGAACGCAAAAATTGTTGCCAAGGAATCTGGTAAAAGTAAGCACAATCCTCTTTGGAAGGAAACAGTCTTTGCAGCTGTATTAGTCTTCATGGGCAAAATACAACAGGCTTAAACAACAAACAACTGCCTGGGGGCCAGTGTGGGACCAGTGTGATCCAGGCCTAGTGACAACCCTCTTCCTAACTGGCTGACAGCTCCTACTTGCTGTGTCCTCACATGGTGGAGAGATAGATAACAAGCTCTTTGCTGTTTTTTCCTATAAGAGCACAAATCCCATCAGACCAAGGCCCCTCCTTCCCATGACCTCATCTAACTCTTACTACTTCCCAAGAGCTGTATCTTCAAACACCACCACTTTGGAGTTAGGGCTTCAACACCTGAATTTTGAGAAGACAATATTGAGTCCACAGCAGGACTATCCCCAAGGTCAGTATTCTCATGTTACTGTCAAAAATAAATTCAAAAATAGGTTTGTAAAGATAAATAAGTTTAAATATTTACATATTTAAGCACATTCATTTTTATTATTTACCCGTTAATTGCAAGGCGTGTTTCTTGCATGTTTGAATCTGCTTTTTATTGGTTGCACTGACATAGTCAGTGGTCTCTTTGGTCACGTTTGGCAATTCGCTGTTGTTGTTTTGAGCTCACACCCCTTGACATTTCATTTGGGGGAGTTCTTCACGTCTTTGCTTTAAGAATATCTAAGAATACTCTTCTGGAGAATGCACGTGTCTGTTCCACCCAAGTGCCAGTGTCACCATCAAGCTATGACTGCTTGCCATTTAGCTGTGGGTTTTGTCGGGTTCCATAGATATGGTGATTCTGAGTTGTGTATGTGCATGAAGTTGGCTGCTTGTGATTAAAATATCACATGGCAGATATTTTCCCCTCTACCTAGAATACAGTTTGAAACCAGCAAGTTTTCATACTATTCCCCTGTGGCGTGTGGCTTTTTTTCCAGTGCACACACAATAGGTTTGGCTGTTGGGGAAGATGCCACTTTACATGGTGCCTTTGATACAGCTCATCACATTAAATGGGTCACAGGCCTTGTCAACTGTCCCATTCTTCAGTCTATTAAAATAAAATCTCTGGCACACTCTAACTGTGACCCTGGAGAGTCATCCCATTTATTTCTCTGGGATAATCTAATGGATTTTTGTCCTTTGCTATTTCTCTTATCTGTTGTTCACTTAGCTGGATATATCTACGGCAAGATGGTCTTTTTTGCATATTCAGTTAGTCATATTTCCAGAAATGGAAGCTGTTTCATTAACTTTCCAAACTTACTTTCTTATTTGAAACACTAAAAAACTACCCTTCTTCCGTGTCCTTCCTCAAGAACAGTATTATACACAGCTCTTGTGTTGACTACACTGTTCTGTGGCCTTGGCCATGCATGGTAGTTGTATCCTTTGATGTTAAATAATATAGTTTAGGGGGAAAAACTGTGTTATATGTGTGTTTGTCATTCTCTTTGAGTTTTGAGAATGGAGTATCCTGGTTTTAGGCAAGAAGCTGAAGCCAGATTATATAGCTCTAGCTGAGTGATTTCTGTGGGATCATAGATTATTATAGAAAAGTAGCCTACCAATTCCCGAATCCCTATAATTTGGGGAAGAAGAAGAAATGAGAAGGAAGTTAAGCTTTTCTAATAGGCAAAAAACTTCCTACTACACTGACCTAATTCTCACACTAGAGCCCAATTTAATTTAACCTTTTATCAGTCCTGGCAACATTAAACACAAAACACAGTACTAAGTACAAATCACATTTTCCTTAGAAAAATCTATTCTATCAGCAGAAATTGCTGTCTCAAAGTAGGGAGAAAATAGGAGTGGAGAAAGCAATGTAGAAAGGCAAGTTGGGAAATAGGAAATGATATAGAGAAAACATCTTTTATTTCTTTCTCAAAATATAGGGGGGCAATAATGCAAGGGCCACATGTGTGTGGTTTATACTTAAGTTATGTTATATTAAAAATTCCTCTCCTTAGGAGGCAAGCGTATGTACATTGGGACACTAATGTAAAATACTAATAATAAAAGATGAAATGAACACATTTTAATGTTTCAGGAATGGCATGCTATATAAAAATCCTTGAACTGTATGTGAGCATATTTGATTCAAAGAAGTAATTGTAAAGATGAGCTTTTACTGCTAAAGGCTTACTATCCTAATTAAGCAATATGTCATATTAACATCCCTAGATAGTAGCTTTATGCAAATTCCTACTGCATACTATTTACCTACATATCTGCCGATCTCTCTTCATAAGGGCTAACTCTCATGCTTGCATTTCGGAGAACAAAGAGGGAAAAACTGAAGAAAACTTAACTCTACTAGAAAATGTTGTCTTTGATAAGGCTGCAAGATAGCTAAGGTCCGAAGTGTAGGGATCATGAGGGAAACTGAGTTTCAGATATATTAAAATCAGAGATGCCAAAGCCAGTAGACCCAGAAGAAGTGATTAGTAGGCAGGAGGAGCATTTCCTCTGGGTTCAGAACCCCTTTTACTTCATAGATAAAGTCTAGGTGATGAAGACCAGAGTCCTTGGAAAAAATGCTTTTTTAATTCCAAGACTGTCTATAACTCAGAAAAGCAAGTCTTAAAGGAAGTTCTCTGGGCTCGGAAAACAAACTAGGAAAGAATGCATCTAATGCAGCTAGAAGAAGAGAGTGTCCTCTGGCCTGTCAAGACCATTAATATTTATAAATATCCCAACTGGTAATTCATTAATCCATGTATCAAATTTCTGTTGAGTCTTATAGGCATCAGACATAGTGTTAGATGCTGAGTGAGATCGAGAAAGAAGAACATGCCATCCAGCCCTCCCAGAGCTGAAGTCAGTTAAAGAAAGTGTTAGGTAAAAAAACAAACAAACAAACAAAAAAAAACAAAGAAATACTAAATAGCTTTCTAGCTTTCTATATGCTTATGGATCCAGGACAGGTGGGGAGAAAAGGCCGCTTCTGGTGTGGAATGCAGACACAAGAACGCTAATTGGAGGAGAGCAGTCTATCCCAGGTCTATTGCAGAAGGACATGGGAGCTCTAATGACTACGGTATCCTGCTGTTGAATCTCGGTGTGATGTTCCAGTGTCAGGTCTAAAGGACAACAGAAAGCCCGATAGGTTAATTCCATATGAAAGATGTGTGGTTATAATTTGGCAGCACTGAGCTTGCTGTTTAAGACGTGGCACTTGGGAAAACTCCCATTAGATCCTTTACATAAGGAGGGGGGAGGCTTTTTACCGACAGCTGCTTCTGTGGAAGGAATAGGAGATACCACTGCCCCATAACTACTTTGGGTACTCTTCAGCATGTAAGTGTGATTTATCTGTAGGTGCGCATGAGACAGTTAATCAGCTAAGCTTGGGTGACCCCGCAAACACATTTTGGCCCCAGGTGATACGGTTAGGTCAGAAGTCAAGTAGAGGAGGTTGGGCTTTGTCATTGGACATTGGGAAGCATCCTAGCATAAGAGCTTCTGGGTAATGAAGTTTTTAAAGATATAACCCAGCCAGGCAGTCATCAAAAACTAAAGAAGTGTTTCTGGCGCACCTGGGTGGGGTGGTCAGTTAAGCGTCTGACTCTTGCTTTCAGCTCAGTCATGATCTCATGGCTCATGACTTCGAGTCCCACATTGGGCTCTCTGACAGGGCTCTGCGCTGACAGTGTGGAGCCTGCTTGGGATTCTCTCTTTCCTCTTTCTCTGTCCCTCCTCCACCCGTGCACATGCGTGCTCTTTCTCTCTCTCAAAATAAATAAATAACCTAAAAAAAAATAAAGAGATATTTTTAATTCTCCTCCCATAGCCATGGAATTGATCCACTGGTATTTTTATATAGGCTTTTTCTCTGGAGCTCAATTCATGTACCTACATCTGCAGATTATATATATATGTGTGTGTGTGTGTGTGTGTGTGTGTATATATATATATATATAATGATACGTACTATTATATATATGTATATAAAGGAAGCAAAAAATATTTTTTGTGATACACACATTTAGTTTTAGTGATTAAAAAGGGCTGTAGAAGATCAGTTTGAAACGTATAAGTAGCTGATCCTACGCAGAACCTCAAAGATTAATAGTTAAGGCAAAAATGTAACAATCAACGGCGCAGGAGAGAAGAGGATCTGGGGCAAACCCTAATGGACAGAAAGCATCTCAGGGAAACCGCATTAGTGCCACGGTCGCTCACCCGAGCCCTGGCGTCAGCAAAAGTATATGCAAGACAACGCAACTTTGGAAAATCCGTGTGTTGTTCATCTCTCAATTTCTTCACATTAATAGCAAGCATCAGATAATAATTTATGAATGTAATTTACAGTTAAAACTAATAAAGTGGCTTACAATAATAAAGCTTCGATGCTGCTATGAGAATCGATTGGACCAATAGATGTAGAACACGATGAAAGGCGTTTGGCATACCATTAACGTTTTGTGACTGCTTTTATTAATGATAAATGGTATCCCAAGGGCTTACCAAAGACCCATAAACACAGCACACACTTAATATTGTTTGGTAAATTGCAATTTTCTGGGACAAATCAGTCAGACGTCTCCCTAAGCGCTACTGGCCCAAGACTTTACAAGATTTCTTCAAGATGCATCTTAAAGCCTCTAGATCTGTCTATAGGCTATGGGGATAATCTGGCTATGAAATGTCTCTCTTTGCGGCTAGAGGTATTTTGGTTCCTTTATCTGGCCAACTCAATGTCTCCTTTCCATTTCACTGCTCCGGGTGATTCTACGAGGAATTTTATTTTGTCAAAAATAAATAAATGAAAATTGGAGCATTTAAACACACCAATCTATTTGCTCAGCATTGTAATCAAGGCATGCTTAGGACATATTAATAAGTTAATTTTTTTTTAACATTTATGTATTTTTGAGAGAGAGACAGACAGAATGTGAGTGGGGGAGGGGCAGAGAGACAGGGAGACACAAAATCTGAAGCAGGTTCCAGGCTCTGAGCTGTCAGCACAGAGCCTGACGAGGGGCTCAACCTCTTAAGCCATGAGATCTTGACCTGAGCTGAAGTCAGAGGCTTAACCAACTGAGCCATCCAGGTGTCCCTATGTTAATAAACTTTATATACTTCCTTTCTTTCCTTCCAGAATGTGGGGCTCAAAAGAGCATTTTCTGTTTCCCCAGATTGGGAAGCCCAGGTAAGCCACACACAGACTCCCTAAAGAACCCAACGTGAAGAGTGGGGTGCCGTTGGAGGTGCTCACTTGTCACAAATGGGACAAGGAGAGTGTAGGCACTGCCTAAGCCGTGAAGGTCAGTGATGGTTGGAGACTGAGACTCCACTGTCCTGAATGCCCTCCTCACAGAGCCTTACTCATCCCTCACTGCCCTGTGTCGGCCCAGTGTTTCCATATTGTTGATCCAGGTGGGCCATGGCTAAGCTCCAACATTGAAGTCAGGCTTTGTTCTATTTGAGGCGTTTCTTCTGCCCTCCTTGGTAGTAGCCAACCTCTTCAGGAGCAGACGTGACAGCTGCATCATCCCCTCCTGTCAGCTGTTCTCCTCACGCTTCCTGCCCTGCAAAGTGATGTTCTGACAAACTTTGCACTAGCTCTGGGGACTGGCGAGGCGCCAAGACCATATTGTCTTGTCACTCGTTGTTAAGGATGGCTTGAGGAGGACACTAAATGCACTTTTCAGTAAATGGCATCTGCGGTAGGTCCACATTTTGCAGTCGTATAGAAATGGCTTGGCACGGCTCCCCCTTCATAGTCCTTTAATTTAAATTGGAACTTAAATCGGCGTTCGTTCCAGAGTCAGCTTGTCCCCAAAGCTTGGCTTGCCACCTCCCTTCAGCCCTTCTCCTCAACCAACCTGACACAACACACGACAACGTCCTGTGGACCGTTGTGACTCAGCACAATTCAAGATGTTCTTCCCACTGACTCAAGTAGGGGAAAAAATGCACGGAAACGTTCAGGCAATCACACAGAAGCAAGCCAGGATGATAACTGAGAATTAAGGGCGGGGAGGGGGTTGTCTTTATGCAAAAGCAGCTGGAGAAGACTCTCAACAAGAATTCATTTTACACAAGTTTTTAACATTAACGTAAATACCATATGATTTCACTTATATGTGAAATTTAAGAAGCAAACAAACAAATTAAAAAAAGAGAAAAACAAGAAAAACAGACTCTTAACTATAGAGAACAAACTGGAGGTCTCCCCCGGGGGGTGGCGGGAGCTGGGTGAAATGGATGAAGGGGACTAAGTACACTTACGGAGAGCTGAGTTATATATAGAATAAAAAGGGGGTGCCTTTATGCAAAAGGCTTTCTCAGTAAGATTTTGTTTTATACGAGTTTTGATGTTAACACCTCTTGCTTAGAATCCAGACAAATGACAGCGTGGATTCTTTTCTTGCCAAAAAAAAAGACCGATTGTTCCATTGCTTTGTGTCACCATTCCCTAAAGTCACACATACATGCAAGGGCACTTCGGAAGCTGGCGGTCGGAGAAAGGTCTTGGTAGTAAGTGCTCAGATCAGAGTTTTAGGCTTTAACTATCAGGAGTGTTCTCCATGACCACATGGAGAGTCGAGGTCATACTTCTCCTTTTCTGATGATTCCACCAACAAAAGGAGGAAGGACAACCTTTCTGGAAAAGAAGCAAAAGGAAAGTGTACTAACAATGGTTAACATTATTGTTAGAACCTGGTGATGTAAGTTAACAAACTTTAGCAAGATATGTAAAGCAGTGACGAGGACTCTGTGCCTTTCTCGGTTTTATTGAGGTGTTTTGTCATCTTCCTCTTCTTCTTCTTCTATTATTATTATTATTATCATTATTAATTGTTAGAGGAAGCATGAGTGGGGGAGAGGGGCAGAGGTAGAGAGAGAGATAGATATCCCAATCTATATCTATATCTATATCTATCTTTAATAATACTAGTTTCATTTAACTTCTACGTAGGGCCATACAAATAATAAGCCTATGACTTTCAGTGGAATGTTCTGGAAAACTTGCTTTAGTTTATCTAGCGGTCTTTTACAAGTTTAGCTGAATTTTGTTGAGACAAGCCTCATTTCCTTTTTTAAAGATTTGTTAATTTATTTACTTATGTTTGAGAAAGAGAGAGAGAGAGAGAACAAGAAAGAAGGATAAGGGGAGAAAGAGAGAGAGAGAGAGAGAGAGAGAGAGAGAGCATCACAAGCAGACTCCATGCCCAGCACAGAGTCCTACATGGGGCTCAATCCCACAACCCTGAGATCATGACCCGAGCCAAAATCAAGACTCACAGGACTGAGCTACCGAGGCGCCCCTATCATTATTATTATTATTATTATTGTCCCTTAACCACACTGTACTCTTAATCTTATGCTCTATCATTGATTCTGTGTTTCTGTGTATGCATGTGGTGTATACACATACACATTTATAATCTGTGTCCTTTGCAAAAATTGAACTGTAATCACTGATTGGGGCACAGACTGACCAAATGAGGTGACCTGTAACACTGGAGAAGGTTGAAGCCTCGACTGCTGCAACTGAGGACACTAGCCCAGGATGTGTCTGAAGTAAGGGTAAGATAGATGTTTATCCCCAAATATTAGACAGGGAATAAAAAAAGAAAAAAAAGAAAAGAAGAGAAGAGAAGAGAAGAGAAGAGAAGAGAAGAGGAGAAAAGAGACAAGACATCAGAAGGTTAAAATTACAATTGATAAAGCAGTACATTAACAACAAAAGTTATATAAACACTTCTTTAATAAGAACTAATATTTTCTTCTTAACCACAATATTGATATGAGGTTCATGAATTCCCTAAGGGGACACATTCCTATAGCAAAAGTCAATCATTTTCACAATAAAATAAAATAAAATTGTATTTTTACTAATCCAAATATTTTTAATTCTTATCTCTAAAGTGGGAAAATTGTAAGTAACACTGATGTTATAAGGCTGACTTAGCAATAACGATATAAGCAAAGTGATAGAATCATGCGTGGTGCATGTCGGGCTCCCAGTAAACAGTACTTAGTGTCATTATTGTACTTATTTTAATTAATTTTATGTATTTATTTCATGGACATTTCCACTGGAGTTGTTTATTACTACAAATGGACACAGAAGCAGCTCTTCGTCTATTTCAAGAGTTTGAAAAATAAGAATCATTTAATAGACAAAGCTCCATAATTAATAATATTAAGAACGGTTATTGGAAATGATAGCGCCTCATTCACGGACCTTCATTCCTCCCCAGAGTTCTAGGCTACATACCACATTTTCTCACCAGTAATGGCACCTATACCCATTATGTAAGAATAACGTAAAAGCTGGAGACAAGATGATAATCCACGTTCCATCTCGCAGTACGTTGTGCTCTCTCTCATAGAGACTTAGACCCTTACTCTTCGAGATAATCCAAACATGATCAGTATCAACGAGTGGAAGATATTTGTTAATGGGGAGATTTGGTTGTAGCCTCCATCAACACCACCAGTCCGTGAAATTGCCCGTCATCAGTTCTGAAATTGTTATTTGAAAAACTGAAGGAAGAGATTTAAAGAAGGGTCTTCGAACCCTGTATTTACAATTCTTTTCATAATACAAACAAAACACTTCTGATTATTTTCTGTTTGTGTCTAGGTGTGGTGAGAGAGTAGAAACCTGTCTATCGTCTAGTTCAGGAGCCATACGTAGGAGGCAGCTTTTGCTGACCTAGAAAGTTCACATAAAAAAAAAAAAAAATCCGTGGCTTCCCCTTGTCAGAAATGATGAAGGTTTTAGATTTCCTCTCAGGCCAGTATCACCTATTGGCAAGAAAAAGGAATTATGAGGCACATTTAGCAAGAGAATTTTACCATCTCTGAAAAGATTAAGCTTAATTATGAATTCAATTTATAAAGTCTAGTGTCACCAAGAGATATTTCAGCTCTACACTCTGAGTGTGGCAATATGCTTTAGTTCTAATTTAAAGTGACCGGAGACTCAACTGACAGAGGAAGGACACAGCAGATCAGATATGACTTGGCTGATTTTCTAATTTTTTTCAGCTTCTTTTTTCCCTGTAAAATCTTTATGATTAGCATTGTTTAAAAAGACTTTTATGCCAGTCCTTATGCTAAAAGGCCTCCCTGTAATTTCAAACAACTGAGAAACAGAACTACCAAAGAAGACCAAAATGCTAGTTTTCAGAGCGTGCTCCTGCTCACGGGAGACCCACATTCTCTCTCCCTCCCCCCCTAAAGTCATGTGACACAGCAAAGCCATCCCGTGGGTAGTGAGGATAACCTGTGTTGAAAGGATAGGATCCTGCAGGCTGTAAACCCATCATATCCCAGAAGGTTTCATCTTAAAGACCTTCAGAGACCCCAATATCTGGAGTTTTCCAGAATCTTCCTTCCAGAAATAAAATCACCGAGGGGATGAGTAAGGTTGTTATATTTTGCTTCTTTTCTGGTTCGACTCTGAATCATTTTCCATTTATATTCTTAAATGCTTTACAACCGAAGTGCTTTTCTTGGATGAAGACTGAAATGTGGCAACTGGAATAAAGACAACATCTGCTTCGGGAGCGATGGCAACAAGACTGAGTCAGAGCACAGAACAGGGTCTCTCTTGTGCAGTTTGCTCTTTTTTTTTTTTTTTTTTAACGTCAGGTTCTTTTGGTTTCTGGAACCTGGTCCCAAAGCAAAATGGGCAGAGAGGTCATTTTTTTTTTGTCATAGAATCTTTATTAGAATGAACTTAGGGGTACCTGGGTGGCTCAGTCGGTTGAGTGTCCGACTTCGGCTCAGGTCGTGATCTCAGGGTGCGTGAATTCGAGCCCCACATCAGCTCACTGCTGTCAGCACAGAGTTTGTTTCAATCCTCTGTACTCCTCCCTCTGCCTCTTCCCAGCTTGCACTCTCTCAAAAATAAATAAATATTTTTTAAAAAGAACCTGAAAAGAAACATTTTTTTAGTCCACTTATTAAGTGACAGCTAATGAAAGCGAGTGTTCTACTTGCTTTCTTATTAACGAAATCCTTTTTTGTTTCCCTTTAGGGTAGGTGACCCTACAGTGCAGTATCCAGCACACCCCCACCAAAATATATCTGTGAGTGAGAGTGGGTGATACTAATAATCATTGCAGGGCACCGGGCACCAGCCAGGAGTACTGTGGGCAACTGGGGTGGGTCCGGAGGCAGAGTGGTCATCCTGACTTTGTGGAATATAGTTATTTCACAGTAAGAGTCATATGATATCCTTTATTTCTCTCTATCTTTTAAAATAGTTTTTGGTATAACAAAATGAGGATAAACTCAGCCTGTTGTTTGAAGGCAATGACCCAGATATAAAAGAGGGTGTAAGTGCTGAAGGCACTTCGGACTGAGACGTTAACCAGAGTTTGTAAGACTGATTCCGTGAAACTCCTTCTAGCAAGATGTGTAATCTTCAAGGAGACAATTGGAGATTCTTTATTTGTCTGCATAAACTATTCTCGATGAAGATAATATATAAAGAAAAGGAGTCTTCTAGCCTGAAGAGAGGTCAGTTCCTTTCAGTTTTACATTTCTAATATGGACTATAACTTTCAAGGAGAATAAGGCAAGATATCACTTCAGTAATAGCTTTTAATAACAGCTTGCCATTCCTGAAGGAATTAAAAAAATATGAAAGTACTTCTCCGGGAGCCTGGGTGGCTCAGTCAGTTGAGCGTCGGACTTCGGCTCAGGTCCTGATCTCACAGTCCGTGAGTTCAAGCCCCGCGTCCGGCTCTGTGCTGACAGCTGGGAGCCTGGAGCCTGTTTCAGATTCTGTGTCTCCCTCTCTCTCTGAACCTCTCCCATTCATGCTCTGTCTCTCTCTGTCTCAGAAGTAAATAAACATTGAAAAAAAATAAAAAAAAAATAAAGTACTTCTCATGAACATATTATTTGATGTGATGATTCTCAAAGCAACATTTTTCTATTTCCTTACAAGTGTTTCTTACCAGATGAAGCAGTAAAACTTTATCAAGAAAGCAAGTTAATATTTGATATCACAAATCAAAAGTTAACCATTAAGCCAAGGGTTCATTTGGAGTTAAAAAAAATATTTTTGGGAAACATTGAACACAGAAATGATGCTTGCCTTAACGAAATTCAAGTAAACTTGTCAAAGACTCTTAGTACTACCACAGGGTAGATACATTAAAACAAGCACTTTCCCAGAACATCCCGCTGAAAGTCACATTTGCAGTATTTGTATGGATCTAGGCAGAAGTAAGATGAGTGAGGTATTGTTAAATAATGTCTATAAAATAATATATAAACATAAATATATAAATATAAACATGCACTTACTTGAAGATATTATAGACAGAGTACCTGAAAGTTAACTTTGAAGCAAAGGACAGAGACGGCCAGAAGAGGTTCTTCTCCAAGATACATGATTCACATGCTGTACATAATTGACTAGAGTCAAGTTTAATAAAGGTTTCCATTATGATCACACCGTTTATTTCATACTGAAGAGTCATTTTTGTCTCTAGATATCTTTCTATTAGCCTTATGAAATCCTGAGTTGACGATCCCATTTGAGTATTGCCTTGGACACGTTCTGGAGGTGATGTGTCTACTAGTAGATATTCTAGTTCCAGAGTAGCTGACAAGGTGACTGTCCCCTTTAGGAAGGGTGCTCACGTGTATCCCATTTCTCTCAAACTGAAACACTCTGCATTCCTGATAGTCTCCAGAAATCTTGAACCATTGATTTGTGTCTTAATTTTACCTGTTCCATTTGCTCAGCTGGACATGTCAACCATGATACAAAAGGGTGGATGTTAAAAGATGTGCCCAACAGTCTCTGTCCGTAGTTATGGGGGAAAGGGCTACTTGGCTGGGGCATGGCTGTTCTCTTTGTAATTCCACATGGGGTAAAAAGGAACAGTAGCGGCTTCGGACAGCTTCCGCCGTTTAGTGGCATGAACCACGGAGAGTAGTAATTCGCTAATGTGTGCGTGGAAGGGGATGAGTACCAGTGCCTAAAACATGGGGAGCAAAGGTCACTTGTCTTCCAGAAAAAAAAGCATCCCCCCCACCACCACAGCCTTCCGAAGGAAAGAAGCGTGGGTCCTAATCTATGCTCCCTTCTTCCTCCCCGATAATAATATTGCCAAAGAGACAACATGACATAAACAAGGACTCTGATTTTCGAAGTTCCGGGAAATTTGATAGACGGAAACCTCAAGTCTCTTGTTTTCTTGATGAGAGTATTTCCAGCCCTGGAGTGTGTCCTTTTTTGTCCCTTTACTAAAATTCCTGATACTTCTTTTTGTCATCTCTGATACTCCCTTTGGAACTTCCCCTAATTTCTTTCTTATTCAGTTGTCCGAGGGAGTCGTTTAGGTGTGTTTGTTTTCCGTTTTAGAATTCCACCTGAAGACACTGACAGGCGCCATTCTGTTAGTAAACAGTGCACCTGAGTGTGCAGGAACAGAGGCTCAGAAGCAAAGTGAAATTACACATTCTTATCCCCAATCCTTTCCCTGGAGTGTGATCTCATGCGAGTTGTCCATGGAGCCTCATAAACTTGACTTTGCTGATTTGTTAAGCAGACATACTACTTCAGCGGGAGTAAGAAATAAATGAAATGATGTTCATAAAGCACTTATTACAAGGTCTAAGACATCTTACGTATTCACTTAGCTCTTACTATTAACAATTTAAGGCAACGCAAAGCTGGTCACAAACTCTACCCTCCAGATGTGGCCCTAGAGCATCTCATGGCCACCTCAGAATCACTACTCTTCTTGGAGATGGTAGTGGGCTCATCCTTCCTCTGTTTTACCCTTTTCCCTGCCTTGCTTTCATTCTGTACTCAAGACTATTGCTGGGGTGGGGGGATGGGGTCTGAAAATATAGGAAGGTGCAGGTAACACGTAAAGAAGGGAAAAGCACTTTTTTTCCTTTTCCCAAACACGTTCTTAAAATGTGTGTTCCACCATTACCATTCAGACCCCAATAATGTCTATCACCATTCCTTCTCAGCCTTACACCGGCTCAGGATTTTATCACAGATTTCCTGATGACGGCTGGCCCAGTTACAAAGTGGTCAGAACTGCCCTCTGAGTTCCCCTCTGAAATGTAGATGAATCTTAAGATCCTTCTTTACATAAGCACAAAGTAGTGCTGTTTCTAAGCTGGACACCCCAGGGCTTTATCTTTAGGAGGAGCTGGCTCTTTAGAAAAATGTATCTTTCCATCGCAAGCCTTGCTGCCCAAGTTGAACCTTCAACCAAAAAAATGATGATTCTCTATATTCACCAGCTTCCTGCTTCAAGCTGATAAGTAGCACACTGAGGGATGAATTTCAGAAGGAGCAGCAGGCTGTAAATCTGATGCAGTAAATGCAACATGCTTGCCATTTTGCCTGACTGCATGGCATTTTCCTAAGGGAAAGCAATGTGCTGCTAATTTCAACTTCCGATGTAAGTAAGGTTGGTAATGGCTGCTTGTCTTGCAAATGGACACTCATCACATGTTACTGTGCATGACCCCAGACATCTCCACCCCTACCATGGAACGAATCCAGTAAAAGCTATGATCTCGGACAGCCCCCGCCCTATCCTGGCCCTATCTGTAGAAGAAGAAATAATTGAAATTCTTCAAGACTTTTCTGTTCCCACTATCTTGATGCTCTTAATTTCCTGAAATAGTTCTTATATTTGTTTTTTCTGGGTTGATATTCAGTAATCCATTTTGTTTTCATTAAAATAGGATTTGAATAAAATAATTTATTTTGGGGGAAAGTGACTTGAATTAAAATCCAAGGATTGCAAGAGTCAACACTGACTATGATATCTCAGAAGGAGAGCATAATTGATGGTTAATGGTATTACTATTTTGTTAAAGTCAAAGAAATATTATCTCTATGGATACAAATATATTCCCATCACTCAAAATGTGCAGTTAGTTTTAAAAAAAATATACTTCATTGCTGTCAGATTATCCTTATCATAAATTAAATTTTTTTCAGCAGATATTTCTATTTCAGCTGATATTATTAACTTCCACATCATAATCACCAGCCCAGTTACTTCTTCTAAGGCTGAAAACCCCATAGCCTATTTCCTTCTAGAACTCTCCACTGAGATTGCTAACCAGCACTTCAAACTCAAGAGGTTAAAATAATATTCACTACCATATTGTGTCTATTATTATTTCTTCCCCTATGCTTTCATCCTGATTATTAGTAATATCATCCACCTAATTTTGAACCATCAACTAAGATGTCATTCTAGAACTCACCAAGTCCCACTGACTCTAAATGTGATATAATTATGGAATCTATTATTTTTATCTCCACTGACACTACTCTATACCAAGTCCTAATCATGTACAACCAGGATATAATAATTTCTTAGTTAACCCTAAATCACCATTCAATTTTCTCATCCTTAGAATCAAACACAGTGATCTTTCTAAAAAACAAATGGTGCATGATTATATTTGAGATACAGACATGAATAGAGAGTACAAGCCACAGTGCCTGCTGGACAATGGCTACTGAATAAATGTTCATCCAACAAAATGTGGCACATTAAAGAGTTGTAATATAGCCTGTCAGTGATGAGGAATTATTGGAAGATTTTTAAATAATCATTTTCAAAAGTTTAAAAATTCAAGACACATGATATTCAATGAAACCAAACATTCAGGTTAATTAAATAGATTCACACACACACACACACACACACACACACACATTTAATTTGAAACTTAGTAGGCCACTGATTATTTTAAAACATTTTATAAAATACTAGGGATGGATGGATAATATGTTGGATTTAAGTAAAGGGGGTTTTCTTAGCATATGGAAAAGCAAATATAGATAACAACTCACTCTAAGAGAGAAGTCAGAAGGTTGTTAACCAGAGGAAACTGTATAGTATTCTTTCTTTTGTGATTTTCATTTCTTATTAGAAAAGTTAAAAATATCTCATAAGTAGGGGAAATAATAGTAGAAAGGCAGAAGTCAAAGATATAAGGTTCAGAAGCATAACTGAGGATGAAAGGAATCAAAGAGAAGGTAGACAAATTAGCCTTGCAGGGTAATGTGGTAAGAAAGGGGTGGCTACTTATCGTGTTATGGGGAAATGGAGAAGACAAGTAGGGATACAACCCACATACCCCATAGTAGGAGTAAATTTATGTTTGATGACTCTTTTCGCTGTAGGAGATAAGTAGGAGGTGAGGTCCAAGTTTGTCTCTTGATCTGTTCCTTGATTTGATCTAAAGGGTACACTTTGACGAATTCCTCACTGTAACAAAATAGCGCTTAATCCCTGGATTGTGGGAGCGAGAAGACAGAGTTAAGTATGGGTAAGAATGGACTTGCCCATCCCAATCCCTTTACTCATTTCCCGTAAACAGATGCCAACCTTCTACATTCATGCATTCACGATCCTTTGGGGAAATTCAATGTTACGTATTTAACATATCTAACGTAAGTTTTTGTGGCTTGGGTTTATGAAGACGAGAAAAGAACTTCTGATGAATTCAGCATTCAGTAAACAAATGACTAACACGTTAAGAAAACTACTAAATGGCTGCTTTCATACTTGAGAAACATAAAGTTGCGGTGGATCATGGATAGAAATAACACTGTTGAGATCTACTGGATTATAGAAACTTTCAGTGTTAGAAGTAGGAGCATAGACAACTTGCTTTTTAATCCCTTGATAACGTAGAGATGAATCCAAAAGGAAAGAAAGTTAAAAGGTTATATAAGCCAAAGTTTTCTCCCTTTTGGTCTCAACATACAACAACTGAAACACCAAGAGGGAAGTTAAATCTACAAGGACTCCGAAAGATATTAATGTCCATAAGGTTAATGATCCAAATCCCAGAGTAAAATGATGTAGCACATTGTAATTTTCTGCACCTAAAAGATAGGTCACAACTTGAAACTGATAATCATAGCTTCAGCCCAGGTTCTGGGAAATATGCCTAGGTGGTAAATTTCTTTCAAAGTACTACAACAGGAAATACCAAATGAGATTTAAAAAAGAAAATTTTGCAAGGCAATAAAAATGTTTTATGATGGATCACTAGTATTAAATGTAAGAAACTCAACATTCAGAAAACTACTCTACAGAGACCTGATCTAATTTTTCAAAATAATTTTGCATGAGATGCTCTCTGAGTTGGCAACAGCCCAGCTATCAGAACATTTGATATCTCTGCTGTACCAGAAAGGTGGGATAGGATGTTGGGAATGCTTAAGGATACAGTGTTGCAAACCCTTATGTTTTAGTTACCAAGAGCAAATGAGGGGGCTGAACAACTGAATAATAGTGTTGCATAAGGCTTGAAATTGTCTCTGATAGCTGTATGCTGCTAATAAATAGATGTATTTTGAATCTGCTTGGGTACGATCCATCAGGGAAAATGTAGAATATCAGAGTCAAGAAATCTGTCACTTAGCATTCTGGAGATTCTAAATCACATACAATATGGTATGAGCTAAAAATTAGTCAGATTTTAGTAACCAACCTAAAAAAAATAACTTTGACTCAGCTGAAAACACTTGAAACCCACACAGACTGCCTCTCCTGCCAGTTAATTTGGTTGCAAAACGATTAGTGTTAGAGCAGCACACTGTAAGACTCAATAATGAGAGCTAGTGTTTTCAACATTGAATTAAGGGTAGTATCGTTAAGAATGTTGCAAAAAAAAAGTATTAATTTGCATGTTCTTTTAAGACACAAATATACTAGGAGAGAGAATTCTTGCCGAAGAAAAAATTGAACTGAATTTTTACTCTATCCTCTGTTTCTTAGAATGGATTCATGCAATAGTTCTCGTAGGATATTGCATATTAAAAAAAAAAAAAACCTTTCAGCATTTTAACAATAATATTTGGGATTCAATCCTGTGGATCAGAGAACAGATAATAATCCATCCAAACAAGAGAGTTGAAGAACATGAGACAGTACAACTGATTATTCTCAAGAACTTTTGAGGGGGAGCACCCAAGTGTCTCAGTCAGATGAGTGAACAGTTCTTGATTTCAGTTCAGGTCATGGTCCCAGGGCCTGGAATTGATGCCCATGGCCACTCTACAGAGGCTGCTTAAGATTCTGTCTCCCTCTCTCTCCCTCTCTCTCCCTCTGTCCCTTTCCCATGCTCTCTCTCTCTCTCAAATAATAATTAAAAAAAAGATATTTCAAAATAATTTAAAAAAGAACCTTTAAGGGCAAAAATGCAATTATTCATAAATATGTTTAAAACCAAAAATTGCAAATACATCCCTATACTTATTGATCGTTTACTACCGTAAGACCAAATCAATTTACAGATTAAATCAATCTAAAGCTATAACCATCAAAATCCTAATTAGTAGCATTAATATTATGTGATTGATGATAACATTTTATAAACTAAATTTGTGATATTGGCTTTAATAGCACCAGATAAAATAGCTTGTTTAATATCAACTTGATCCTTTCAGAATCGAACATGATGAATCATCATTTGAGTCATCAATTTTAGAATTATTGTTGTATTTTTTGGATTTTATTATTTATTATTATTATTTTATTATTATTATTATTATTATTATCTTTTATTATTTTGATACACTGAGCAGGTTAATAAGCTATCCTTCATATGATATTAAAATAATTTTAAATGTGTAAAGATAAATTATTCATTGTACATCTTGGTGCAAAATAGACATTTAGGGTCTGTGCACCCCACCTGCTCAGCCATGATGGTATTATAATGTCAGACATCTATTGTGGATGCTGTCATGGGTCACCTCTTCCCTTGCTTCTACGTGAGCTATGGAAAAAAAAACAACATTGTAGATTGTTACTGTAATACCTTGTGACCAACTTGGAACCTAAACATTAAAAACAAATGAAAATATTGTCATTACACTTTTGTGGCATATTCCCAAATGTCAATTTATGAACTTCTTTTATAGACTAGCGAGATGGTGAAAACACAAAACTTTAACTGAGTTCACTGACACCATAGGCTACATCACTATGTTAGGCAGAATAATGACACGCCCCCAAAGTTGTCCCCACCTTAATCCCCAGAACCTATAAATACGTGTATTACCTTACATGGCAAAAGGGACACTGTGACTAAAAGTATCAACTTTAGGGAAGGGGTGGGGGCATGGGCAAAATGGAGGAAGGGGGTTGAAAGATACAGGCTTCCAGTTACGGAATGAACAAGTCACAGGAGTAAGAGGCACAGTTTAGGAAGTATAGTCAATGGTATTATAATAGCGTTGGATGGTGACAGGTGTGGCTACACATGTGGTGAACAAGACATAATGTATAGAGTTGACCAATTACTATGTTGGACACCTGAAACTAATGTAATATAATGTGTCAACTGTACTAAAATATATATTTATACCTTGAGCTGAGGACATTATCCTAATTATCCAAATGGGTCTAATTACATGATTCCTTAAAAGTTGACTTTTCCAGCAGAGGTTACAGCTAGATGCAGAAGGAAGAAGGACATGAGCAAACATATCTGGCATTGAATGTGGAGAAATGGACCGTGTGTTAAGGGATGTGGTTAGCCATGAGATATTGAGAAAGGCAGGAAAACAGATGCTCCCCTGCACCCGCCAGAAAGGAACGCGGTTCTATTCACATCTTGCCTGAAGCCCAGTGAGTCTGTTGTCAAATTTCTGACCTACAGAATAGTAAACTAATAAATGTGTATCATTTAGGCAACTAAGTCTGTGATCACGTGGGAAAGTAATATAGCGATCGCATGAGATAAAAATCCTATCATCGTAATCAATGGTCTAGCAGGGGATGCGGTCAAATATCTGAATTAGAAGCAGTGTGATTATTATTAAAATCTGGAAAGCAAGTATTATGACAAATTTACACAAGGAGCAGCATGGAAGCAGACTTGGGTTCAAGTAGAGGGTGACATCTAGGCAAATATGGAGGAAAGTGGAAGATGAAAAAGAGTCAGTTCTAGTCAGTATGTGTCATGGGCAGGCAGCCAGAGAGCAGAGCGTGAGTTAGGATTCCAATTAAGTGAAGCATTTCTGGGGCAGTATAGAATCAGATCGGGGGTAGAAGGCAAGAGTAGTGGAGAGAAGGGTCTGTAAAGAGGTAGCCAGGGGTCAGATCACGTAAGAATATCTAAACCATCTTGGGGAGTTTAGAATTTACACTGTGGGAAATGTGTTCAGCAAGGGGGTGACATTATCTTTCTAGCTCAGCTGTGTATATCAGGGTCCCAGTGTATCTTACAACGCAACATTGCCAGCTAACATTTGATTTAATTGGTTAAGAACCGGAAAGCTTCTTGGGTAATAATTCCATAATGGGAGATTTTGTTTCTCTTAAGCCCAGAGAGTAGTTTAACTATTAGGTAAGAGTTTTGAACTATCATCTTTTTTTTCCTTTTTATGTTTTTCCCCCTTCATTTCTCACAAACCTACAGTGTAGCATTGTTAAAATTTATTTTAAACACTTAATAGCTTATAATATAAGCTATTTTTAGTCTTTGGCTCAAATAGAAATTATAATAGCTGTGAGGAAATTATAATAGCCCTACATTCATAACACATAATTTATACCCAGCTTAGAATGGCTAAAGAACTCTCCTCCCATAAAAAGGTCTCAAGTCAAATGTTGCAAAGTTTGAGCTATGTGCATTATCTCTCATTTAGGTCACAATAGGGCAGATAACAGAGAAGAGAGCTCATATAATTGAGTACGTGGGGAGGCAGGCACTGTGCCCTATAGTGTGGATACGGATGTGAAGAATCCTCAGTTCTTCTCTTCAAAGAGCTTTGTAGTCTTAAAACAGAGACATGGATAAGTAAATAAATAATAGATTATGGGTGCTATTATAGGGCAGAGATCGAGTGGAGGAACAAAGGAGGAATTTTCCATTCTTCCTGGAGGTTTCTTGGTGATAGAAATCAGAAAGCCCAAACTACCATGTCCTTCCATGGTGCCTGGTGGATCAGCAAAAGGGAACACAAGACAGTGAGTAGAAAAATCCAGATCCTAGGTCTTGTCAGAACTAGACAATGCTATTTTTGCACCTTGCATGTTTGGAAAGTTGTTTAAATTCTTTGTGCTTAAGCTGCTTCATCTATACAAGTAAAGCATTGGTTTGTTGAGCTTTATTCTATGAGGTCTTGGGGTTTTGTAGAGGAACTTCAGAATCCCCTGGGGAGGTTGTTGAAAAGGCTATACTTTCAACACAGCTTCAACCAGAGAAACTCAACCAATGTCTATTTCACTGACTGGCTGTTTTATGCTTCAGAAAAAAAATCTGCTTTTAAAAATGTAAACATTTAATAATCACTGAGCAGCATTGATCTGTTATTGTATTCTAGGCCTAAGAGTCTATAATTCAGGGTTTGTTTTTGGTTTTGTTTTTGTCTTTTTTCTTAGTATTTCTTTTACAGTTTGTCTTCTTTCTTCTGGTACCATTATAGATTCTGGTAACAATGGAGCCTCCCCACAAGATTCGATTTCCACTTCGCTTGCATGCAAAGCCAGAAATAACTATAAGAAATAGATTTGACAGAAGCTTATCATGTTTCCAATCACCATGGAGAAAAGTCTAACCTTAAGTTCTAACCATTCCAGGTAGAAGGGATTATAAGCAGAAATGAAACATAATACCTGCATCGTGTAATCACAATTACCTGGGAATACAACATTTTAGATTTCATGACACCTTAAACTTCTTTCTCTTTGTATATGTGATTACCCACCTTCTGATTGTTACACTGCTCGTTAACATTTCCATAAAAATATAGGCCAGGAAACGAGGCAGATTATAATGACTACATTTAATGGCATTTATTATTAGCAACTTTTCCTGAAAGTGAGAATGAAGAAAAGGTTGAAACTAAGAACCAATAGAAACTAATAGAACTTTGGGGTTATTTATCTTTTTCATTTGTTAGTGCCTTGCTACTCTTCAGTGAGCTGCGCTTGGATAATTGAGAGTCTGCCATCAAATAAGAGCCCTTGAAATTACAGTTTTAAATATAAATGATTGTAAAGTCAAATCATACACACACTACTAACTTGTAGTTATAACAGATGGATTCAAAGATATTTTTACTTATTCAGGAATATGTCATTTCTTTCTACTCAGCCACCATTGATTTAGTTGCTAAGCAATTGAAGATATGAAGACATATAAAGAAATAGTATCTTGCCTTCAAGGATATTAAAAAGACAGGAGAAAAGGAGAGAGAGGCAGAGGGAGAGAAAAGATATAGCCATATGATCCGCAGTCTAGAACCACAAAAATTCAACTTATAAAAATTGTGCTTGGTTGAAGGATTGGTAGAGTAATGGAAAGTAGGCTCCTAAAGGAATAAAGTCAACAGTTTTGTCAAAATACTACTCCACATTACCAGTAAACAAACACCTTTTGCTCTACTTAGAAACCTATAGACCTTCTCCCTTTCCATGTGAATGCAATGTTCATTAACAATGACATTAAATGTACATTTGAAAACCTTCTCTTTCTTCCCCTTTTTTTCCCTCCTATAGATGACTGCATGTTATATGAGCGTCCAATTGTTTTCGTTTGTGAGTGTTCTGTTTTCCCAGAAACTCTGTAAGATGCCTATTTCTCTCAAATAACCCCATCTGCTTTCTTCGGGGCTTCTTAAGAAAGCTACCAGTCAATTATCATATTATGGGATTGAAGTTATAGCCTCTCTTTTCTCAGCATAATACCACGATGATCTTCATTTACATTAATTTTTCACCACAGATCCATCACTAGGCATTGGGTTCACAGATACGACCATGAGGCAGTTACATCTCTGTCATTTACTTTTGCTTATTTGAATTGTTTGCAAAACTGGAAGTGTCCACAAAAAAGGATTAGGGATTGTGTGTTGTGTGTGTCGTGGTGGGGTGGGGGGGGTGGTGGAGGGATTGGTTCTGGTCTCTTTGATTGTCATTTACAAGTAACTAAAGTCTTAGATAATATGTTCTAAGTATGGAAATAAAAGAAATCTTCAAGCATGAGAGTTTTCCCCATCCCTTAGAGAAAGTATGGAGGTACATGTCTTTCCATGATTCATCTCTGCTCTTGCCTGTAAGAGAAACATGCTGTTTCCCCATGCTCCCCCAATCCATGTGTCCCTGTGACCTGTGACAATCACCCCCATCGGTAGTGTATGTATCTCCTGGGTCAAGGCTCCCTTTGGTGCTATTTTGAGTCACTTCTGGAGTCTTTTACTTTCCAACTGTTGAAACTTAAAACTGCAGTTTGGAAGCTCAGATTCTATTCCCTGTCATCTCTGTTTCATAAGTACTTTTTTACTACGGTGGAACCGGAAATTGTTACACAATTTAAACAGTTCTCTGTAGGAATTTCCATTCTTCCAGTTTCACCTTTGCTTTTGTAAAAAGTCTTGCCAACATATTCTTGTGCTGTTGCCTACAAGAGTAACATAATAGCCCATTACAGGATCTCTGTCTTTTGAAAAATAGGTTTTGCACTGATGAAAAATACCATATAATATCCCAGTAATTTCCTATACTCTTCGAGTACCGCTTCTCACCACAATACAGAGGTAAAGCGATATTTATTTTTCAAAGGGGAATTGGTAAAGCTGTGATACACATCCTCTTCTTAGACAAATACGAGAGTAATAGAAGGGTATTGCCTTCATTATAATCGTAATACATTTTTATTATGTATACCCTTACCTAAGACATGATTACAATTTAGCACTTTTATTGTTAGAGAAAAAAATAGTTGGGTGAAAAAAAAAACCCAAAACTATTGCATTTAATGGAAAGAAGGGAAGCTGGATTACAGAACGACGTAGGTAAGCTCCCCATAACCTAAAATGGTCTTCCAATGAGCTTTGTCATTGTATCATTTATTTTCCCAAATCGTTGCCGATGAGATTCTTAGTTCTCGGAGGGCATGAGGCCATGGAGATTCACTCCATCCACTTATTTTGACATCTTTTTCTTTGCCAAATAACGGCTAGCTTTTATTGAACATTCGGTCGTTATTAAGAACCTTGCCAGCTAATTGCAAGATGTGTGACTTTGGCCTGGACCTGAATTATCTCCATTCCTGTTTCCTTGTTGTTAAATCTGAAAGAATAAATAGTCCTTTCCTCATAGTTTATAGGATTCTTGCAATGATTAGTTCAAACCCTATGCATAAAACATATAGATCAGGGCTGGCACTTACTAAGTACAAGTAAATATTATCTTATACATAAAGAAACTCAATGAATCTGCCCCAAAGCCCTACAAAGTAATTATTGTCTTCATCAATGCATCTGATATCCAGATGTAGATATTAAAGCTCAGAGAAGTTATTTACCTTACTCAGTCTTCCAACAGAAAAGCAGGAAGCTTAGGACTTAATTCCTAGCTTGGGTTGCTCCAGAAAAGACTACTAACCCACTGACATTTTGTGTCTCATTTCCTGAGTGGCTACTATGCAGAAGCACTTGCCAGGCCTTAGGGACACACGGATAAAGTTTTAGTAGAAAGACTCCAAACTTCCTGGCAGCCAAAACAGTTCAAATGCTGGCTTTGTCACTTCTGCTGGGACCTTGTTAATTAATCTCTCTGAGCTTCAATTTCTGCATTTATTAAAACAATGGAGATAGTAACAACTATCTTCCAATATTGATGTTGTATATGTTACATGAAAAAAATACATTGTGTGGGGCACCTAAAAGGTGTGCTAAAATTCAATTAAAAAAATAGTAATGAGGCACCTGGGTGGCTCAGTCAGTTAAGCGTCCCACCTCAGCTTAGGTCATGATCTCACGGTTTGTGAGTTTGAGCCCCGTGATTGGCTCTGTGCTGACAGCTCAGAGCCTGGAGCCTGCTTCAGATTCTGTGTCTCATTCTCTCTCTCTCTGTGTCTCTCTCTGTCTCTCAAAAGCAAGTGTGCTACTTCTGTCTCTCAAAAGTAAGTAAATAAACACTTTAAAAATTTGTAATAAAAATAAAAAATAGCAGTTACACTCTACTAGGTAGAGAAGATCAACATTGGCAAAACGGTCCGTTATGAAACTTGAACCCTGAAGGTGAAGACCAACCAGTTTTAAACAAATTACAAAATGGACTACCTAAACACATTTTGATAAATACATTGAAGAAGTACACCTCAATGACTGTGTGCAATGCGGGATCAGGTC
Organism: Prionailurus bengalensis; assembly: GCF_016509475.1. Taxonomy (NCBI): domain Eukaryota; kingdom Metazoa; phylum Chordata; class Mammalia; order Carnivora; family Felidae; genus Prionailurus; species Prionailurus bengalensis. Next base: position 82,488,813 of record NC_057356.1, on the reverse strand, counting down.
GTAGTCGGTTGACCCCATGATTGGAGGGATACAGCAATGTGGTCAGTCAGACAGGAGGAGATCTGGTTTTTATTAAGGTATAGAACATTAACTATTATAATTTCTAGGTTTAAAACTGTGACTTCACTCTTTCTCCTATGAACTCAGTCAGTAATTGAAACACAGCCTGTGAAAGGGAACTTGACTTCCTAGGGACATATTTTGATTCATTTTCTGGATTCTCAGAGATATTAATTTCCAATTAGAGTTACAGAAATGAGAAACTTCCTCATCAAGACTACACTCGATTTGGTCACAAAGATGTTCAAGCCGTTACCTTTGAAGCAGGTGCACACTGATACTTTTCCATTCCTAATCCACATCCTACCTACGATGCCTTTTCTCTGTTCTCATCATCCAGGCAATAACACAAACTCCTTTATAGATACAGACAAATATTTTTCTTCATACCAAGACAGTTAATTCAATTTTCAAAATCCTAGAGCGAATGCAAGAACATTGAAATGAAGAAAAGTATTCGTTAACTGTTTAATATTAATGCCCACTAAAACAAAGTAAGTGCTGGAAATGTTACAACACCCCTCTTCTGAATATTGAGCATGAGTATTCTCCCTAAAATTGAATAAATATAATTTTTTTCTAGCAGCCCCATGAATTATATCTGTTCTACTCTGTGATGGGATTATGGCATAAGCTCTAAAGAAAGGAGCTGTATTATTTGTCACTTTTAAAATTTTAATAAGTGTAATTTAATCAGAGTGTGGAATGGAGTAAAAAAAGATTATTCCTTGTTTTCTTTGCACATGATTACAGTTGAATGAAAGTGAGTATAAATGATTTATAAGGGTTTATAACTTCAGTAACTGGATTTCTACATTACTGAAGAATGACAAAAGATAAAAATAACCATACTTATTGGACCACAGAATCTTTTCTTGAGACATTTTATTTCTTTATTACAGTTATAAAGGAATTCGCATTTTAAGATTTTCTTGATTGAACATTTAAAGTTTTCTAATGGTAAAAATGATGTATCATACATAAAATTATATTAAATATAAAAACAATGTATATCACTTATTACCCAGCAGGAACCACTGTTAAAATCTGGAGACAGCTCAGAAAGCTCGTCTAAGCATCCAAATACATAGTGATAATATTGCATATTCTATTCTCTTAGGATTTATAATATTTCTATTCGAGGTTCTGTTTCTCCTTCCACTCTTATTAATGCTATTTGCTCCTTTCTCTTTTTTTTTCCTTATGAAAATTTCCTTGTTTCAGTTGAATCTATTTTATTGTCATTTTCCCCCAAAAAACAGTATTTAGTTTTGTTGGTCAGGTCTTTTTTACATTTTATTAATTTCTATTCTTGAAAACATTATTCCTTTGTTCATACTTTTTAAATATTTAGACTACCTTTTAGATACCTTTTCAATTGAATTTGAACTTCTAACATTTATTTTTAATCTTTCGCATTCATTTTAAATAAATGCATGCTTAGCTATAAATACATTTCAACATAAGACTTTAATTGTGTTTCGCAAATGTTTGCTATTTTTCTAAAGATTTTTCTAAAGATTTTGTGATTATTTCTTCCTTAACCCAAGACTTTTAGAAGAGCATCTGGATGTTTTAAGATTTTTAAATTTTTATTTCAAAATTAATTTGTTTTAATAAAACAAATTTGTTCTGAATTTGTTCTGAATCATACTAACTTTTTCAGATTTGTTAAGATCTTTCTTAGAGCTTATATGCCATTTAATAAAGGTATGTCAATTAAAAATTAAAATATATATTAATTTTAAGTTGATTTTTAGAATGTATATTTTATATTTATTGGGGTCAAGAATATGTTATTTAAATCTGGATAGTTTTATTGGAAGATTGAACATTTTTTTTCTGAAAAATATTTTCCTTATGAAACTGTTTAAAACATCCACAATGATTATAAATTTGTCAATTTGCTTTGTATATGTAAGATTTTGCTTTTCCCTATTTGTTTCCATGTTATTATTGTTTAAGATAAGAAGTATCACATTGGATAAAGGAGGTCTCACTCTAATAATACGAAGCTATTCAACAAGAAATAGTAATATTGGCAACATACGAAAAATACAGTATTTTCTCATGGCAATAATGTTCTCGTGCCTTTTTAGGTAATTTTTTCATGCCATTTATTTTACTTTTTGGTTGTTGCTTGGTTTTTTTGTTTGTGTGTTTTGTTTTCCTCTACGTTTTATTTAAATTCTAATTATTTAACATCCAGCAGAATATTAGTTGCAGGTGTAGAATTTAGTGATCCAACACTTACATACAACACCCAGTGCTCATCACAAGCTCCCTCCTTAATTCTCATCACCTATTTTTTCCCATCCTCGCACCCACCTCCCCTCCAGTAACCCTCAGTTTGTTCCTTTAATATTTCTAGATTGTATTTGTCATATAAATGCTTAATGAAATTTTCCAATAATTTTTATACTGCTTCTTATTTACCCCCTACTCTTTTGAAATCTCTAGACTGTTTTCATAACATAAATGTCTAATGATGTGTTTTTCCATCGAGTTATCTTCTCCTACGAAATAATCTACCCAAATATAATATTCTCCATTTACTTCTATTAGGTGGGGATCCATTACTGTGGTCCAGAATTTTGTTTCACCTCTCATAGCCATAAAACTACAGTATAAAATTATTTTGGGCGTGCCTGGATAGTTCAGTCAGTTGAACGTGTGACTTCGACTCAGGTCATGATTGCACGGTCCATGAGTTCAAGCCCCACATTGGGCTCTGTGCTGACAGCTCAGAGCCTGGAGCCTGCTTCATATTCTGTGTCCCTCTCTCTCTCTCTCTGTCCCTCCCCTGTTCACCCTGTCTCTCTCATTCTCTCTCTGTCTTCTCAAAAATAATTAATCATTAAAAAATAAAATAAAATAAATAAAATAATTTTTTTTTAAGTAAAGAGTCAATTTAAGTGACTAACCTCTATGATTTCTTCCACATTTCTTTCTTCTTTCTTGGACTTTCTCCCTTTAGTTTTATCTAGTTTTGTTTCCTTGTACCTGATTCTTTCACAGCCTTTTTATTTAAGCAATTCTGTTTCTTCATATAGCTCTTTGAACTTCTTAAATTTAGTTTTTTGAACGCTTGTCAGACTGATTCAAAGAATGAACTTTCTCTGGAGTGAAGTCATATTTCAGTTGTTGATTCTCTTGGCTAAGTTCAGCACCTGCTTCCTTGGTTATAGAATTTTGGCCTCGTTGTTAAATATACAAAAAACCTAAAGCCTGAAATCACCGAGATACAAGTAAAAATGTACGCTGATGAATATCTCTAGAAGAAAGGAGTGAGACATTAAACTATGACAAAGCCCCAAAGACAAATCAAGCGTCCAGAGGTCCATGAAGAGTAATGATGGTCTGTGTTAGGAAGGCACATCTGGGGAGGAGTATACAGGCGCTCATAGGAGCATCCGGTTATTACCTGTCCAAAGGCCAATCGAGGATCTTCTCTTCAATCGCTATGACCTCCCCATACTCACCAATGAACCTAAAATAGTGTTTACGTTCATTTCTCGACAACCGACGGCTTTAAAAAGCACCCCTTCTTCCAATTTTAGGCTTGCAATGCCATAAAAGTTGACATTTTGTTCATAGAAAGACCCAAGGCAGGTCCTCTCTGCGGGCAGCTTTCCTGCATGCAACAATCAAAGCACACGGGTTCTTCCAACGTGTGCTTTTTTACTTCCCCTTGGGAGCTCGGTCTGGCAGAGGCAGGATGGGAGGGCAGGGAAGACGGGGCTGTTTGTTACACTCCGTGTCTGAGCGCGGTCCAAAGCGTATGACAACTGCCCCCAGGCGAACGCGGGTATGCAATCTCATCCCCGACGGGACAGCTGGACAGCCTCTCCCCAACCACCAACCACTGTGAAAGAGGGGACATCACATCGTGCTTGACAGCTTGCTGGCCCCGCCACGGGACCCCTAAGACTAAAACATCTTGTCCTTAGACAAACTCTGTCAACGTCACCTTTCTACCCAGGAAAATGTGAACTCGCCTCATTCGACATCATCGACCCTGGTGACTAGGCCAAAATTGTCCACAGGACTTCTATTTTCCAGGATCTGTTGTCTGAGCGAGCTGGCCTTCTAAACGCTCATTTGAAGACAAGTCTAAGACCGATTTGCCATATGGGGGTAAATCACTGATAAGGAAACAAGGCTAAACAGGATAGCAGGGAAATTTTCACTCTGAGGAAAACTCCATTAATTTAAACCAAAGCCTGGATTCTTCTACCGTGAGGGTAATTGGTAGACATGCAGACCTGAGGGGAACATTTTCAGTGATTCTGTCATCACCCAGGCATTAAGGTTACCGCCCAACTCTCACCATTATTTTATTTCCCTTTGGGGATCAGTGTTTTGGGGGAGGGAATAGGGTTAATGACAGGACCAGACCGGATGAAAACTTCAGGAGTATTAGAGATTTATAAAACATGTTTGTTCATTTTTGTGATCTATTTAAATTTATTTCTGGAAAATGGATTTGAGGTAAGAAGGGTCTTACAAAAAGTCTTGAGGTTTTTCCTCTAAGCTGCTTCTTTAAATGAAATATATAGCACAAATACACTAAAATTGCATTGCCTAACTACATTTTTACTCTCTATCCCTAGAGCATAAAAGTCTGTGCACACTCTTAAGACAGTACGGAATGTGTTTTTTAGGAATTATTTAATAATTGCCAACTTTCCCTATGATTATCTTCCAGGCCTCAACATTTTCCTTCTAAGAGATCTATTGCCTGTTACGAACAGTTTTTCTCCTCCCTTGGCTGTTCAATAGCAATTTAAGGGCAATTTAAAATTTAAGAAGTAATTACGAAGAAAAATTAAAATAGTGGTCTTCACATTACTCACTATATAAGTTAATTTTCAAAGTAAAAAAAATATTTTTCATAGTAACCGTTTCTCTGACAGAATTTCCCAATATAAAAATGCATATAAAATATTAATGCTAAAAGCTAAAGAAATGGTAATGGGAACTTTTGAGAATTTAAAGCAAATTATCATGATTAATTTAGCTTCACCTCTAAGCAATACTAAAATGTTCCAAGCGTGGACACCATTATCACTCATATTTTGTCTTTGTGAAAAGTTAATATTTTGAGTGCTGATGTCCTGAGTATCCTGTATTTCTGTTGCTTGTTTTCAAAGTGGTACATTTTGGAGGTGACTGTCTAAATGCAACAGCTTTATTCATGTGATTTATTTTTACGTCCAGATTTTTGTGCTAATAAAGCTGATTTGCTATCTGGATATACATTTTACATATATACATATTTAAATATTAAAGCAGACCTATCTTATATCCCAAACAATGGGATATATCACAGAGATGTGAAGTATATCCATATCATATATCCCAGAACATTCCTGCGTATGGCTACATGCTTCTTTCTTCACTCATAGCCAATATGAAGCGAAACATGGAAAGTATAGGAAGCTAGGAAGAAGACCTAAGTTCTAACTCATTTCCCTGAATTAGTTAAGTGTCCTTAAGCCACCAACTCAATTATCTGTGTCTCCTTTCCTTCACAGAGTTTATGCCAAATTTTCACAAGTTTTTCAAAATGATCAAAATTTAATATTTATGAACACATACAACTGTATCTATTTATGACAAATGGGTGTTTCGTTAACAATAATTTGTAATCATCCAACATTGTCATTACTACACATGAACAAGAATTAAGTACCCCTCCTCCAAACATGGCCTCTTCCACTTTTTCCTAGGGTGGATAAACACTAAGTTGTTATAAAACATATCCAGTGATGTTTGTCAAATCAGAAAGCAGTAATTTTGAAGGCGGCGTGTTGCTGCACAATTGTAATTCTATTAATGTGATGATTTCATCCAGTTCCACATATAATTCTGTGCTGACTGATGTATCCGTAACACGTTTCTTTCAAGACTATAGAGAATAAATGAATGTAAAGAACACTAATTCCAAAGGAAATTATTGATATTGATGATATTGATATTGATATATTGATATTGATATTGATATGGTCTTATTAATTGGGCCATCATCAGTTTTTATTTTATTTGAAAAAATGTTTCATGTGCATAAATTTTGATGAATTATAATCATTGAATCATGTCACACACATGATTTTTGTTTACTTCCTTTGTATTTAGTTATTCATTAATAATGTAACAAACACCACAACTCTCCACTGCCAATAAGATATAATACCTTGAAAATAATCTCCACATATATACACACATGCCCCCCCCATCCTATCTACCCCCTCTCGGAAGTAAGCATCCTCCTGAATTCCATATCAATCATCCATTTGCTTTTTAAAAATAGAATTATTGTTTTAATATGTATCTCTAAAATAAAAATACCCTCAATATGTTATGTATTTTATTTGTTCTGTGTTTAATAAAACATATCACCCTATCACTTGTTAAAATTAATTTTTTCCACTTTACCATTAGGATGCTATGATTCATCCATATTGTTACATATTAATGTGTAGTCAATGATTTTCTATAATAGCCCAATGTATAAATATAAATAGCTTTCCATCAGTTCCCCCTTGGGTGAGCATTCTGGGTTTTTCTAGGTTATTGCCATCGTGAACAGGGTTGGCATTACTGTTCTCTTCCATGTACTGAATTGTATACGCTGAAATTGTCACACAACTTAGCAGAGAATTCCTGGCAAATACAAGTTTTGAAGGTCCAACTTTAAGAAATAAGACAGATGATTTTCTGAGGAGGTTGCTCTTATTTGTGCTTTCACAGTCAGTGGAGGAGAAGCCAAGTGCCTATGACTGCACAGCACCACTTGATATATAGACTTTGTTTTTCCATCAAATAGAGAAAAATATGGTACCTCAGAATGTTTCAGAAGCGCATTTCCCTGACCATTGATGGTTTTCAGCAGAGCGACAGAGCATGAATGGAGGAGGGGCAGAGAGAGAGGGAGACACAGAATCCGAAGCAGGTTCCAGACTCTGAGCTGTCAGCGCAGAGCCCAACGTGGGGCTCAAACCCACAAACCGAGAGATCACGACTTGAGCCAAAGTCGGACGCTTAACCAACTGAGCCACCCAGCTGTCCTTCTCTTCACGTGTGTAGATGCCAGCTGCTTCCTTTTGGTGAGACGTTTATTCATACATTTTCTTATCTTTTTAAGGAATTCTGAGCTTTTAAAAAACTTCACTCATAGAAATTGTTTTTTAATGTATTTATTGCTTCTATGTCAAAGACATGTTTTTGTTTAAAATTTTCTTTTATACTTTCTTTAAAGTGTCTTTCGATAAGCAAAGTTTCACAATTTTATATTCGTCTTATGGATCATTTTATTTTTTACATATTGCCAATTTGTGTATCTCATTTAAAATCTCTCCCTACCCTAAAGACTAAAAGACTATTTATATGAGACTAAAATATATGTATTTTTATTGTCTACTACTTTTTTAAATTTTTTAAATGTCTGGATTTTATTTTTGGACACGGCTTGAAGTGAGAATTTGGTTATATCATTTACCTATAAATAACTATTTTCCCTTCTCCGGTTACTGAATAGATCCTCTTTCTCTAGAGGAATGACATACCACTTTGCTATCTATCAAAATTCCATAAATTGGAACACTTTTTTGACTGTCTCTTTTCCACTGTTTGCATTGCTTTTAATTCATGTGGCCAACATCTTCCTCTTTTACGAGGTTTGTTATACCGATTCTAAGTCTTAGTCCTAATATTTTTGTTTCTGATGAAGTTCACAATCCAGCATATTGACTACCTTTTGAAGTAATTTGCTCCTTGAATGATTTTTTTTTTTTTGGCTTTTACCAGACTCAACTCTGTATCAGCTACCCTTTCAAGCAACATTTCTTGCAGATGAGCTAGCTCAGAAAGTAAGACCCCTAGGCAACAAAAACCTATGGTTTTTCACTCTTCACCCAACACAGCTCTTCAGGCAAAGGTTTTAATCTTTAGCCTCTAGAACAACTAGCATCAGGTGAAAATGCTCACTTGGTTAATATTTATCAGCACTGTTTTTGCAAAGAAGAAAATACGAGAAAATGACTCCTGGTTTTTTTTCCCCTCATCTACTCTCAGTCCCGGGGTTCCTGCTCCTGCCCTGATTACACCCCTGAGACATTTGGTTGAAGGTATCTACATAGGACTTGGAGAAGGTGCAGTTTGTTCCAAGACAACAGTTGGAATTCGGGTAGATTTCCAATCAGCCTTCTGGACTGCTTCCTTATTGTAGGTGAAAGCCATCACCTACCAATTTACATATATATATATATATATATATATATATAAAATGAGGATTTTATTTCCAATAAGTAACCAATTGACTACCACAACCATTAATACATCAATGATTCTGCATTTTCAGATTTTCTCAAACCTACTTGGTTTTGTGAAAACTGAAATGTGACTTTCCCCTCATTCACAAACATGCAAAATGGTGAATGGTGGTGATTTGTTTGTTCTTTTTGCTGTTTGTTTCTAGAGTTTTGTTGTTGCTGTTGTTGTTGACAATTTGAGGCCATAGATATACCAATAATATGGAAACTAAAGATTCAATCATGCTTAGTGAGAATGGAGAGGCTGTACTTTTGCAATTCATATAGGGGAATAGTTAGGAAGTTCGAAATCATAAGAGGTCTCTCTGTAGTTCTCAGTATTAATATTTGAGGGGCACCTAAGAAGCTCAATGTGTTAAGCATCTGACTCTTGATCTAGGCTGAGGTCATGATCTAATGGTTTGTGAGTTCGAGCCCCCTTTGGGCTCTGTGCTGACAGCAGGGAGCCTGCTTGGGATTCTGTCTTTCCCTCTCTGTCTGCCCCACCCCACTTGCACCCTGTCTCTCACTCTCTCTCCCTTTCTCAAAATAAACTTTAAAAAACTATTTGAGAAATGTAGCTTTCATCTTGGCTTGTTCATTTTTCTTTCCATGTAGAAAATGATAAAACAATGGGGCGCCTGGGTGGCGCAGTCGGTTAAGCGTCCGACTTCAGCCAGGTCACGATCTCACGGTCCGTGAGTTCGAGCCCCGCGTCAGGCTCTGGGCTGATGGCCAGAGCCTGGAGCCTGTATCCATTTCTGTGTCTCCCTCTCTCTCTGCCCCTCCCCTGTTCATGCTCTGTGTCTCTCTGTCCCAAAAATAAATAAACGTTGAAAATGATAAAACAAAATAAAGAGGGTAGGAAAGAAATATCTCTTTTTCTTAGAAAATAATATTCTTAGCCCTTCACTAAGACCCAAATTTAATTTTTATTTTGTGGACCAGAATCTGGAAAAATAGCGTAATGCTACAGATGGTGAGTGAAGAGTCGAGCAACGCAGAATTTTACAAGTGAGCTTGGCCAATACAGACCAGTTGTCAGCATAGCGGGACACACAGTTACTGTTGCTGAAATGACTGAGTCTGTGCCCAGGGGTGGTCCCTTCTGCCCCTGTGACCTCTGTTCTTTTGAAGGTGAATGTGGAAAATGCACATGAAACATGTGTGATTTTGAAAGCAGTTGCAGAAGAGCACCCATGTTTTTACTTATTTTTAAATTATTTTTTAATGTTTATTTATTCCTGGAGAGAGAGACAGAGACAGAGACAGAGACAGAGACAGAGCATGAGTTGGGGAGGAGCAGAGAGAGAGGGAGACACAGCAGAATCTGAGGCAGGCTTCAGGCTCTGAGCTGTCAGCACAGAACCTGACTTAGGCTCGAACTCCAAAGCCTTGAGATTGTGACATGAGCCGAAGTCAGATGCCCAACCGACTGAGTCACCCAGGTGCCCCTATTTTTATTTTCAAAACTTTATTGGGAATTCTATCACATATATTCCTATAAATAAATTTTCAGAGCTATTTTTGCATTAATCATATAGTTTATAAAAATAATCCCATATGGATTTGAATTTTTTTTAATGTTTTCCATATGGGGCTGGAACCCAGGAACTGTGAGATCATGACCTGAGCCAAAGTCAGATACTTAATCGACTGAGCCACCCAGGCACCGCAATCCCATATGGATTTAAAAATTCACCCTGTGTTAAGTTTACATTAAAAACCTTAAAAACATACAGGAACATATGCACAAAGTTCAAGCTGACATCGGCCATCTTAACACAGAAAATCTTGTTACCAAAAACAAACAGGGTGACAGGTCTCACTGTATCAAAATAAAAAGGTTGATTTGGGAATAGGTAAACAAAACACAAAATTAAACAGTAAACAATCAAATGAGAGCAAATGTTGACAGTATTCATGAAACACTATTGAGAGTTGACTAAATTACTCCATAATATTGCTGCCTCAGCACCATTTTGTGAAGCCAAGGGACCAGTGGCGGCCTTGAACTTTTACACATTTTAAGTTTTAAACTTCTTTGACACTAGCCCTCAGTAACAACCAGCAGAATCACGGTGAATGTAAGGTTTTGATCTGAATCTCCCGACGACCCTTGAGATAAACACCCCCCCACACACCCCTACGCTTCCTTCTTCTGTGACTATGAACCATGAGATTGTGACTGGAGCCTAAACCAAGACTCCTAACTGAAAGACTTAACCCAACTGAGCCATCCAGGCTCCCCCAACCCAGAACATTTTCAAATGGTGATTTTCATCTCAATTTTCATAATTAACAAAAAGAAAGGTGCTCTCCTTTTTAAGAAAAGAAGAGCTAAAAAGAAAACAGCATCGCTAAATGATATACAAGAATCAATCGCTAACTGAAATAACCCCCGAAGTATATATATTAAGTTGAAGGAAGATAAATAGAAACCAACAAACATCTTAGAAATTCCATATAACCACTTAATCTTCACAAATAAGCTGTAGAGAAGTACTAAAGGTAATATATGTTCCTCATATGGATCCATTGATCTTCAACAAATTTTCAGGATTGAAATATTTGGTGTAAAACTGGCTAGTTTAGATACAACTCCATTAAAACACAGTAGGGAGACTAGGAAACCATTTTCATTTGTCCTTTAGGCTACGATTTCTTACATAAAATTCTGTATTCACATCCAGTAGGGCCTTTATTTCATCTTTATTTTAACAAGATTAGATGATGTAATACATAGAAAATATCTTTTCTAAAAATAAATCTTATTACTAACAATACACTTAACGGCAGGGATCAATTGGGCAAACATTAGATACCTAAAGTGTGGTATTCATCTGTCATCATTTTCCAGAAAAAAAATTTAGGAGGAGAGGAGTTAAATTAATCAGTAAACACGTGAATATAAATTTCTTTTGTAAGCGTTGAAATCGTCTGTGATCTTAGCACTACAGTAGCTTCTGGAATGTTAAAAGTTGGGAACGGATTTCACGTGAGCCTACAATGAGCTTAAAATTTATTTGAGAAAACAACATAACATGAAGGACTACATACGAAAGCTAACAAAAAGCGTAAGATACACAACATGTTTTGATGTTAAAGGGAAACAGAGACTAATTGCTAACAGTCCTGTGAGTTTGGTCTTCACAAAGTTTGAAGAAGTGGGCAAAGTGCCTGAAGAATTCCAGCACTTTCCATTACTGCTGGTATCAGGCAGAGCAGGAGCCATACCAGGAAGGTGGGTAGATGCCTCGTCTTTATTCAGGCATGTGCCTCTGGGTAGGTCTTGACATGTCTTTGAACTGGTCCAACATCCATTTTTCTCTTTTATAGAGTGAAAATAACATCAAATTTAAATAAATTTCCTGAGGTTCAAATTAGGAGATGGATTGTTTTACAAATCTGTGTTGCTATTATTATTACTACTGTTAGACCCTAATACTAATAAAAATTATTAAAAATAATATAGTCTGATATTGCCCCTTGCTTTAATTTACTTTTGATATAATATTTTATCACTAACCTTCACTATTTTCTTTTTAAACATTATTTTACTTTTAGTAATTTAACAATATGTTCCTTCTACTAAATTATGTATCTGGAGTGTGACGTGTTTGTGTATATGTATTAGTTAGGGTTCTCCAGAGAAACAGAACCAGTAGGATATACCTTATCTATATATGTATATGTATATGCATATGTATCTGTATCTGTATATGTATATCTATGTCTCCTATATGTATACATATGTATATCAAAATATGTGTACATATTATATATTATATATGTTAATATATGCATATTTATATATAGAAAGAGGGATAGATTATGAAGAATTGGCTTCTGAAACTATGGAATTATAAGAACTCTAACGTGCCATGGATCTGTAGTCTATAAGCTGGATACTCATGAAAACAAGTGGTGTGGTTCAGTTTTGAGTCCGAAGACTTGAGGACCAGGAGAACCAATGGTGTAGATCCCAGTCCAAGGGCAGGAGTGAATCAGAGGAGATGTTCCATTTCAATCAGTGAGGCGGGAAAAAGGGGGTAAATTCCTTCTTCCTCTTTCTTTGTTTTAGGCCTTCCACTGGGGAAGGCAATTTACTTTGCTGAGTCCATGGAGTCAAACACTAGTCTCATCCGGAAACAGGCACACCTACACATAACGTAGATGCCTTGTCGTCTACTGAAGTTGACACATAAAATTAGCCACGACAGTACACTCTAATACAACTTTTCTGAAAGCAGTAGTTAAAATTTTAGTTCAATAATTACTTATGCACTAAAGATGGTCATTGATAGATGTTGGAACTAACAAGTTGGAGTGGTGACCCTGGACCTAAATTCTGCATGGGGTCCAGCTTCCTGATTGCCTATCAGTTGAATCCTGACCAGAGAGTGATTTAAGGAAGAATCCTAGTAAGGGTGGCCGAACATGGCTTTCTTGTACAGGTATGAATTGTATAATATTCCTTTTCTAATACACATCCCTGGATCCATTGTCATTTTAACTTTCTTTTAAAAATCTATAAGACTGCTACTCATGTTAACCTGGGATCACCTAATCTAAAATGTTTGGATGTGAGACCACACGGCTTGAAATGAAGTTGATTTAACTCCTGGTTCTTTCTAAACGTGTATGTACTTTATAGGTATGTGATCGATAACTTAAGACAATCAGCAAAAATATTTTTCATGTCCCAAACCTTGAGTAGCTGTAAAACATAAATAATGAAATGTTAAATGAAATATGACCCTGAAACCACAATCTGAATACAATATCTAACACATTCACTTTATTCACAAAATGTGGTCCACTCATTTCCATTTTTTTCTATCTTAAATTGAGGAAATGAGAAGAATCAAGTACCTTGCAAATAAGTGAATCATCATTAGAGAAATAATTGCTGAGTATTTCTCATACTGAGTAAATTTGGCCAGCTTTAAAACACAGAGGTATCTGTTTTTCATCAACAATGCTTTCTTATTGATTAAGAGAAGATGAATGTTTTCGGTGAGTTTGTCAGATGAGGAGCACTGTGAAGGGATAATGAGGCAACGGTCACTCCATGGGGAATTGTGACCTTTAGTTCAAGAAAAATTGCATTTTCTTGGCCAAACAAATTTTTTTCCTATATTATTGCTTGTGTGCTCATCTAACCTACCTAGGAGAGCTTTCTGAAGCTCTGTGTTAAACGTATCTGCTCTCTGCACAGCACAGCTCCTCATGACATAGCCTAGCAGATTATGAAAATATACATAATGTTAAGTGGCTTTTTTGCCACTTTATTGGTTATCAATCAACCCCTGGAATCCATTTTTGAATTTTCCTTTTGTATTTAGGGAGAAATAATTAGAAATATTACTTGTGCTTTAAGTTGTTCCTTTTATTTATTGGTTTCTTTATTCTGTTGTGCGTGTCTCTCTCTCTCTCTCTCTCTCTCTATATATATATATATATATATATGTATATGTATGTGTGTATAGATAGATAGATAGATAGTGTGTGTGTGTGTGTGTGTGTGAGTGTGTGTGTGTGTCTGACTATTTGGGTGAAAGAGTGTGCCCAAAGTTGGAGATTGCCTTTTAATAATATCACAACTAATATATTGATTGATCCTCGAAAATAATGCTCATCACAAAATACAGCTTGGACCTGAATCTAGCGAATAAAAAAGCAAACATAATTGGCATAATTGATCTCTACATCTCTCTTTGACAACAAAAGAATAGAGTCAAAAATAAATTCTTCCTGGAGTGCCTGAATGGCTCAGGCAGTTAAGCATCTGACTCTTGATTTCAGCTCAGGTCATGATCTCACAGTTAGTGATATCAGTCCCTCATCAGGCTCCACAGTGACAGTGTGGAGACCGCTTGGGATTCTCTCTCTCCTTCTCTCTTTGCTGCTCCCCTACTCATGCTCTCTCTCTCTCTTTCTCTCTCTCTCTCTCTGTCTCTCTAAAAATAAATAAATAAACATTAACAAAAAAGAAATCCTTCCTAACCTTGCAATTGATCGCACTGTTACATAGATATCCCTGAACATAAAGCATCAACAAGAAACCAAAGGCTCCAATTAGAATTCTGTTAAACCTCAGGCAGGAAATCTATACACTTTGTTCTATTCCAGAAGTCCCATGAACACAGAAATCTGGTCTTTATCTGGTCTGGATTTCATCACCATTGAACCCCTGATCTGAGTGCAACGCGAGCTCCCAAAAAAACTTTAATAAATATTTTTTGAAAAGCGAATGAAAAGTTACACTTGTCCTCAAACCCTCCAAACAAGTCAAACAGGGACAGAAGAATATTTTTTTAAAGTTACGAGGTATCTGACATCCATCCATCAGTAGTGCAAGCCGTAGATACACGCACTGTGTTTAGCAATAAGTATGTGCTGCTAGTGTGTGAAAATACTATAGTGTCATGGTCTAACTACACCTGGTCAACAGCGTTCGGTCACCAGTGAGTGGTTTTGTGTTCTTACCTAGCTTTTCACGTTTATGCCAGTAAGCCCGTAAGAACTGTCTTCTTCATGCCTAGGAGGCTCTACCTAGCAGCACAACATCATCTTTTTTACTGAAACTTCCTTCTTCACATGAAGTGTCTTATCAGTTGAGGACACCCTTCTGAGTTTTCCAATGAGATAATAGTTGAACACTTGAAGTGATTCTATGCTACTGTATTTATGGCATTACGGTATAAATATTAACCACAACTACAATGAATAGCATTACCTATACAATTAGACTTTAAAAGAGAATGTATAATTCATCCCAAATTAACAAGATATGATTAAATAGTAGTATTCGACCTAGCTGCTCATCAAAGTTCTTCCCACCGAGAGATGTGAACCTTCTCTCCTCATCAAACCTCACAGAACCATGCTGATTCCATAGGAAAAATACATTAGCCGCCAAAAAGACTATGGACAGTGCAACCTTATTAGCATGTTCTCAGGAAGAAGAATATCTCCTCATATATTTCGCTTCTGAAGCCACATGTGAGTATTTAACAGCACAGTTTTGAAAATATCACGGTCTCTGTTGTTTAACCTGTGTCCCCCAGAGCAGAGAGGTACACTAACTAAGGCACGCTAAATTACACCTTATAATCACCTCCTTACTTTTCATCCTTGTAGCTTCAGACTTTTACGTGCAGGAGGTGATGGTGATTTAGCACAGTCAGGTTAGGACTGGAAAGGGGAGGTGTTGGCTCAGGTTTCTTCTGATCCAAAAACTACGATTGTCCTGGAAGAAAGATTCAGGTACTCAGAGGAAAGTGATTTGTTCTAAAACACACTGCAAAGAAAAATCTGAGTCTGTGCAGTTACAAAACAATAGCAACAACAGCAAAAACCTCCAACCAACCCTCCAGCTTATTTACCTAAAACTCGATTTTATTTTCACTTGTACAAATGCTGTCACAAGTAGGAGTAGAAGGAGAGAGAGAAAGCAGATGCCAGTTGATATCACTTGGAAAGTGATATATGTGAATGGAATCGGTGTTGAACTCCCCATGGGCAACTGGAAAATGCAATCCTTATAATCGGGGAAAACAATTCTTCCTACTTTCTCTATCCTTTTTATTCCTTCCAACTTTTGGATGGCATGAAAGAAAATGAACAGTTGCAAACATTTACATATACTGGTGATTCTCTAAATATCTCACAAAAGAGAAAGTTGATACACTTTCATCGGATTTCTCTGCAGCATCCTATCATGTAAGGAAGAATAACACATTTTCCAACTGAAACTGACCCGCGTATGAGAAAGGATTTGCATTCTTGGTTTCAATTATCTGATCCCAGCAAACTTCTATCCCAGTATCTGACATCATGATGACTTGTTTTTGTAAGTCCATTATCTTTACACTAATTTCTCTCATGCAGTTCTACTTCTTCGTTTTCAAATGCAAGAAGAAATCTGCACATGTAGATGCATAAAACACATATGAATGTAATCAATTTCTTCAACAACAATAAAGAATAGCCTGCAAGATAGTTGTTATTAGTGTCTTCATTCTAACAGTGAGAGAACCAGGGTTCAAAGTGAGTAACTTGCCTTTGGCACACAGATAATGGTGACAGATCAGGAATTTAAGTACATCACCCTCGGAAGCCTCTTCTCTTTCCACAAACTAAATGCACTTTACCTCCCAAGCTCAGTTTCCTCATGTATGGTTATGAGAATTACATATGTAATTGTGAAAAGGTTTTTAAATTTAAATAAACCTAAACTCATACAAATTAAAAGTCAGATGAAGCCAGATATTTAAGTTCATTTGTTCTTCATGGGTTTTTAGAAGGAACAGGAATCACCCCCCTCAACATATATTGTTGAATTCTCAATTTGTTATTAATATTATTCCTGAATGCTCACTGCTTCTTTTTCTCATAACTATTCTATTAGTAATATTATCACTACCTGTGTCTGTCCTTAGGTTCCATAAGAAAACCAGAAGCAAGCTTTGGTATTCTAAGTGCTTGAAAGATCATTGTCTCCCACATTTTGTAAATACCGCTTTTTTGAATTCTACATCTTCTTGGCTTTCTCTTGCACTCTGTTCTCTGTGAAAACTCCAGGTAATTTCTTAACAAAAGTATCACTATCCATATGTTTAACATTTTTGAAACGGTAAAATTATAGATGAAAACACATTAGGGATTGCCAGGGTTTAGGGCTGGTGGGGTTAGAGCGCAATGGAGCACAATGGATACAACTGCAAAAGACTAGCACAGAAAGTTCTTTGTATTGATACAACCGTCTTAAATCTGGATTGCAGAACCAGTTACACAAATTTACAGGTGCGATGAAATGGCCCTGAACTACATATACTCACTGTACCAGTATCAACTCTCTGGTTTTGATATTGTACTGTAATTATATGGGATGTCAGTATTGGAGGAACCTGGGTGAAAGACATTATTTCTTACTATTTTTTGCAACTTCCTGCGATTCTATAATCCCTTTAACATAAAATATTTTAAAAATCACCATCATGATTACATCAACCTTTTTCACCTATGTACCCCAGACTTTTTAATTTTTTAATATTTATTTATTTATCTTTATTTTTAAAGATCTTTTTTAATTTGAGAGAGAAAGAGAGTACGTGGAAGTGGAGGAAAGGGACAGAGGGAGGAAACAGAATCCCAAGCAGGTTCCACACCCAGAGCAGAGCCCCAACACGCGGCTCAATCGCACGACCCTAGGATTATGACCTGAGCCAGAATCAAGATATGGATGCTCAACAAACTGAGCCCCTCAGGCACCCGACCTGAAACTTTTTTAAAAATGCACAAATTAGGAGCAATTCATTTGGTATTTTTTTTTTAATCTAGAGATACATTCAGTCTTTTTCACAAAGATATAGTAAGAAAATGATTCACTGTAGTTTTTGAAATATTAGGAACAGCTTGCCTACAACAATAGGAGGTCAGTTCAATGACAATCTAGTCACTTTTTAAATTGTACTAAAAAAAAAAAGAAATTCTGCCCAGTGACATACAAAAATGCATGTAAGTTACCTTTTGGGTTGGCATTATTATGTTTTTAACATTTTCTGTTTGATACTTTTCTGATTTTCCATTGTTCTATTTTCTCATCATAGAGCTAACGTGAAATAAAAGTTTACTGGATTCGAGGCATACGTTAGCTTATCTAGTAGAAGATAAAACAGCCCTGAACTTCCCCTTGCTTTCATTTTTTAAAAGGATGTTTACTGGTATTTCCCATCAAGTATCATGGCTCTACAGGAATGAGGCATCTATTTTCAACCCTCATTAATATCCTTCCTACACAGATAGAAAGCAGCCATCAGGGAAAGAAGGCGCTGCATTCAACCAAGTAAAACAATAGCTGATATCCTCAAACAGGATGTAGTTCCAGCACACTCGGCCTGGAGAACACCAGCACCGGGTCCCGCTTCACAGGTGAAAGTAGAAACTAATTTTGAGCGAAAGCATGAGCTACACTCACACCTAGAGTTATATGGCCCCCAAAGAAGCCATTGATATCCTACTGTATCTCAGGTGACCTGACCAAGAGCTTAACGTGATGCTCTGCAAGATCATTTGCTTAGTCATTAAGGGTGTTCCTTAGAAATAAGGAACTAGAGATTCATCGTGACCCACTATGTACCACTGATGGTTCTTCCTATATAGTTAGATACTATAATTTTTTTCACAGTGTTCATAAGAATGTGTGGGCTTAATCCCTTGATCAAATTCACAGAAGGCTTGCAGGTATAATTCTTTACAGGTAACTAGACTAAGAGGACACTCTTGACTATTTGGTTTTGAAATTGTGGTGTCCAAAATCAAACGAAGCACACAAGCAGTGGTCTTTTATTCCTTATGGATGGGGTGCACAGAACTGAGACAAGACTGTTTTCCATATCCTCACCATGTATAGGAGTCCTAATGGGAAACAGTAGGACTTAAGAAATGAAAGCATGTGTTTCCTCTCTCTTTTGCAAGACAAGATCTTTTTCCTGAGACAGCAGAAAAGGCATGCATAAAACAATAGGTTAAATTGTTTCTATATTTCCTGTCAGTCAGAATTAAAAAGAGCCTTATCAGTGAAAGTGTGTCAAATCCATATTTCAAAGATTCTAATACGATAAGAAAAGATAACGCAGTTCCTAACCAGAGACGAGAGGATGAGAACATGATTGTTTACACGTAGTAATGAGGGAGTCCATTTAGAAGAGCACAGGTCGTCGTGAGCAAAGTTAGTTTCTACTTTAATCAGATGTGACTTTCCCTAAAAATCCTTCTACTTTAAAACATGGGAAAGAAAAGCAATTTCAAATTTTACATTGAAATTGCTAGTTTCCCAATGTCAAAATGAAGGTATACGAAGAAAAGTGCATATGAAGAGAATTCCAACCCTTGATTTATGCATGAAGTCGTCTTAATATATAAAAAAAGAAAATATATATGACGTCTACAAAGCCCTGAGTCGTAAAAATAACACCTTTTATTTCCAAAGCCACAATGTCTGTTTTTTTATGAACAGAAACCAAGGCATTAAAAGAATGCAAAATTCTGTAATACAGTGAATGTTGCATCAATAAATGTAACAATAGACTGGGGCTAAAGCTCAGAAATGAGGAAAATATATTAGTAAGTATATTAATAAGAAGGGTGTTTTTTAGTTATATTGTAATTGAGAGTTTTGCTAATTTAAATGTGAGAAAGGATTTATAATTACATTTCTATGATAATTTTGGCTTATAGAATTAAGCATTCAATGATAATATTCAATGACAATATTAATGTATGACCATTTTAAAAATTAAAGATACATGCAGATCAGATACGCTGGACATTTCAAACTGTTACAATTGATTTCCTTTTTCACAATATAAGCATCAAAATACAGAAAATCACACAGCACTTCAAATTAGATTACTGTTTACAAGTGTTGTCAAATTTTAGGAAGCAAATGCAGTTTTAAAAAGATACCCTAGAGTAATTATATATTTTTTTCGTTCTTGACTAATTTAAAGTCAGTCTGACCTTTTCAAAGGTGGTGACATTTCTAATATTCAGAGAAAGAATAAAGAAGTAAAATTTATCTAATGCAAAAACTAAGCACATCTGGCTGAAAATCCTTTATCTATGTCTCTTTCTATCTTTCTTTCTTTCTTTCTTTCCTTATTTATTCTTTCTTTCCTTCTTTCTTTCTTTCCTTCCTTCTTTCTTTCTTTCCTTCTTTATTCTTTCTTTCTTTCTTTCTTTCTCTTTCTTTCTTTCTTTCTTTCCTTATTTATTCTTTCTTTCTTTCCTTCTTTCTTTCCTTCCTTCTTTCTTTCCTTCTTTATTCTTTCTTTCTTTCTTTCTCTTTCTTTCTTTCTTCCTTTCTTTCTTTCTTTGTTTCCTTCTTTCCATTTCTTTTCTTTCTTCCTTCTCTCCTTCCTTCCTTCCTTCCTTCCTTTCTTCCTTCCTTTTCTTTCTTTGGGAAGCAACCTGCCACATTTAGCTGTTCTGCTGTTTATTGAGGCAGCTAACTGATGCTCTGATGTGGGAGTAAATAGAACAATATATGTCATGGATGCTCATAAATTGTGGGTTCAGTTTTGTGCTTGCCCACATCTGTACTCTTTAATGAACCGTGGAAGTGTACAGCCATAAAAGCCAGCAAAAGGAGTAATCACTGGAATTGGTGAAAACAAATCCCCCCCTAGCCCAGCAGGGCAATCTGGGGAGGAGAGCTTCCCACACTGAGATACAGACAAAACCATTTAAGCCTTCAGAGTAGGAAACTTCTGTGTGAGGACTGTCCTTGAAGTAAGTAACGGAGTAGGGTGCATATACCCAGAAGCAACCTTCAGTTACTTTTCAACTTTGTCATGTTGAAATGACAATACCTGGCACCCACAAGGACCCTCTCTTAGGTGGGTAAGGATCTCCTTTATCTGCCATATTGTGTTGATATGCCAATAGCGTGCCACGCACACATATACACATTCTTACACAGGCACTCCCATGTACATACATGTTCTTGACTGCTGCCAGTGAGAATCTTGTAGGTTTTACAATGTGGGAAAAAAAGCCATTACATTTAATATAATTCCATTCAATCTTATCCAATATTCCAGCCCATGTTGACTTTCTGTTCTCTGAATACATGTACCTTGTTTATACCACTACATTCTGCACACCATCCAAGAAGGAAAGGAACCAGCAATTGCTGAGCATGTAGCAGAAGTTGTGACCCTCATGTATATATAATAGGTCAATATCCTCCAAATCCTTTGATGAACTATTAGTTCCATTTTATGAGGATAAAGAAATTAAGTCCAGATATGATATGCACAATGATTAAAGCCCTATATGTGGTATGGGTGGTGCTCAGGTTAACTATCCCAGTGTTAATATAGTGATTTAGAATCATCTAGATACATCAGAAAGATGAAATAACAGTATAATATAACATGATGTGATATAATGTAATTGATATAAATAATAAATATGTCAAATATAATACGATATAATGTCTCCACTCTCCGCTCCTAAATAAATTGTTTCTTACCTTGAAAGCTGGTTTTGAAAAGTAATACTAATGTCCATAATCTATACAATAGACTTAGCCTCATATATGAAACTGATAGAAGTTTAGTGGATGATTTTTTAATAGGCTTTTTATAAGCACACAGACATTGGATTGACTTCTCAATTACAGTGTATGAAGCATTGTTGATGCAGACTAATTTCCAAGTATGCCTTGTGCATCACCCCAAATGGGTTATATGTTATCTTGTAAGCTTACCCCTATGAACCCACTTGTATTCAATTATGTTTGTCTTTCTGGTTGAACTTATGCACGCCTATCACCCCACCCATTACTTGCCTCACAAAATGCTAACTATGGTTGGAGACCCAGTCATTCTAGCTCTTCCACAAAAATTTTACAGGTGTTTTCAGACCACTCTTACCCTTCTTAGAGGCTGGATTTCACTCTTACCATTTTAACTGTGCACTTATCTTAAACCTCTCCTGTTTAAGTACTTGAGGCACTAAGGTCTAACTGAAACGAACAAACAAACAGCAAGAAAACAAAAACACTCTGGTGTTTAACACACTGGGATTCTAATCTTGATCTAGTAACTGGCCAGATTAATTTTCTGATCTATTTTTTCATCTATTACATGCAGGGTGTGTGTGTGTGTGTGTGTGCGCGCGCGTGTGTATTAAATAAACACAGTGTAGGTCTGGGGTGTATAGACAGAATGATCCCTGGGATGTTCTGCTGAACAATGTTACTCAGCATGTGTCATGGAGAGACAGCAAGGACTTTAATCAAACTGAGCTCTCTAAACAGTAGAGGCCTAATTATGGGCAAATTCTTTCAGAGAAAAAAATACGCTAAGTATGAAATATGAAAGTTTTAAAATAAAATAGTCTTTATCCACTGAAAACTGTTGTAAGTGGTATATACATGGTGTGTATAAATGGACCTTGCCAAAGCCAGGAATGCTACACAGTTAGTCTGCAATATTCCAGTTTACAAAGGACTTATTTAATACATCTACTCTGGAGAATGATTTGTACCAGGGAACACAGCAGAGAGAGATTAGAGACATCGAAAAATAGTGAGTGGGGATAGAATTCAGCTCCCACTGTGAAATTTTCTCACTGAGAAAATGGCAGACAATCTCAGTGGGTAGATAAAGGATGACCAGGTTAGAATGTCATGCAGGGTGATAAACACAAATTTCGGGTTCAAAGTCAAGTCCATAGCCCTCATTTTGTAAACCTTTGAAAAGTGCGTTCTTTGTGTCACATTGGAGCATTTTTAGAGGCAGACACCAAGGAATCTCTGGAAATAATTAACTTAGTTAATAAAATGCTATCCTATCCCTGAATGGAGTGGGAGAAATTGAGGAGATTAGCTAATTGGAGGATTGTGGGAGTAAAGGAAGATGGAGATCTATTCACCTAGAAAAGTATCCGCATCAGGATACTAGGACAGCAGGAGCTTGGCGTAGGTCAGATGAGATCATTCTTGTAGATACACTTTTTAGAAGTTGTCACCAGAAGCTCACTGAATGCATCATGATCATAATAGTGCTTCATATGTTTACACCTAAATCAGCTATACACTTACACATTTTAGCTCTCACTCCAGAATGTGTGTTAAATAATTTGTAACAAATTCTTTCCAATGTTTGTAACTGGAAATGTATGTGGGAAGCAGGTGTCCTATCCAACTATATGAATTATTCTCATGTTTAGAATGGACTTTTTTTCAACTTTTTAAATGTTTATTTGTTTTTGAGAGCGAGAGAGAGAGAGAGACAGAGCACAAGTGGGGGAAGGGCAGAGAGAGAGGGAGACACAGAATCCAAAGCAGTCTCCAGGCTCTGAGCTGTCAGCACAGAGCCGGATGCGGGGCTCGAACTCACCAACCGTGAGATCGTGACCTGAGCCAAAGTCAGATGCTTAACCAACTGAGCCACCCAGGCGCCCCTAGAATGGACTGTTTTGGAAAATCAGTACCCAAATATTTTTTTTGTTAAAAATAAAATTCTTGGGGCGCCTGGGTGGCGCAGTCGGTTAAGCATCCGACTTCAGCCAGGTCACGATCTCGCGGTCCGTGAGTTTGAGCCCGCGTCGGGCTCTGGGCTGATGGCTCAGAGCCTAGAGCCTGTTTCCGATTCTGTGTCTCCCTCTCTCTCTGCCCCTCCCCTACTTGCACTCTCTCTGTTACTCTCTCTCTCTCTCTCTCAAAATAAATAAACATTAAAATGTTTTTAAACAAAAAAAAAAGGTCAACTCAAGTGATGCAAAAAAATACATCTGTAGTTCACAGACGTGATGTAAATATAAAAAAGAAAAATAAAAAGATTTTGAGATGAAAATTCTTCATATTTTCAAATATAGCAGTATACTGTAAATACAGACAAGACGCTTGTGAAAGGAATCCTTATGACTAAACAGAAAACAGAATCACGAGGAATGCAGGACATAATTGAAGACCATGTAGGATTTAAATATACTGGTTACAATGCAATTAGAAAATATGAAAGAATAATAAGTTCTCCATTGCTTCAGAGTATCTAGTGCATGAAAGTGAAGAGAAAGAGAGTAAGATGAAAATAAATATTACGTTTCTGGTATGCTCGATAAGGCCATTTCTGTATCATGGATAGCAATGGTATAATGAAATAAAGTGGAAAAGTCATTGTTGGACCGTCAATAGATGAAAGATGATGATACTAAGTATACTAAGTATAGCTATTAATAATCAAAAGATGTGAATTCTAATGGTATCCCCCAGATATCTGAGGAGATATTAGAAGTTTTTTTTTACGATAATAAGGCAAAAATGCAATTAATTAATCTACAATGCACTGAACAATGTCATAGTATAAATAATTTTAATCAGTTGTCAAAGTAAAGTATTTTTATTCAAAGTATTATTCAAATCATGCTGTTCATATTGAAACTTGGGCTCAGTAAAAGCTAGAAAACAAAAGATAAAAATCCATTAAACCATGCATATTTTATTTTCATTTAGAAATGACTGAAAATGCATAAACCTAGATGACAGTATTTAACTAATTGTGATTTTTAAGGTTTACAAAATCAAACTTCCCTTGGGTAAAATTCACTTTCTAAAAGTTCATTAACTCCAACAATAGCTATTAAGCCTCTATTATATATAATAAACTGTCTTGGTATATGAGACAAATCAGTGAATCATTTATTTAAAACCAGCACCCCATATGGAGCATATATTGTACTTAGTTGGTTAGGGTGTTTTCAGTCAAAAATATGTAATTGAAATCTCAACCTGAATTGGCTGATGCTCAAGCAGTATTTGTTGACTAAAATAATCTGAAATTTTAAGGCATGGGACAGGCATTACCTAAGGCTGGGCTTTCCTATCTCAACATTTGAGCTCTGTGCTTGCTTGTTGGATATAAACTCCAGCATCATATGGTATGACGTATGGGACACAAAGCCCTCTGTCTCTCAACCATCTTGTGAGTGCTAAAAAGGGAAAGTCTTTTTTTGAGAACACAAATTCAGAATTTGGGGGTTCATTATTGGCTCTGATTGGTTCATCTGCCAATCCTTGAACCAATTATCTGGCCAAATAAATGTGAAGCATAAATTAGTTTACAGCTGGATTTTGTCTTACCCCTAAGAGTGGTGGATGAAGTCCGTTTACAAGAGCTACATGGACCAAGTTGTGATGATAGAAAAAAAAAATTACTACAGAAGGAAATGGTACACTCAGCAGATGAATCCCAAACAACAATGTCTACCATAGAAATCAATTGCTTTTTCTGAAATAAAATAAAATATTCATCAGATTCTTTTACTCACTTCAATAGTCAGTTCTTATATAATTAATCATCTTTATTAATTGTCTTGTAGTTGAAAAAACTTACTAAAGTTTCTCTTTACCTAAATGGACTCTATTACATAAGTATTGTGAACTAAAGAGTTTCTACCAAGAATAATAAATCAAAGTCATTGAGGAGTTTCTAGGTGGTTACAGGAGGTAGTCTGAAATGCTCATCAGCTAGGTCTATAGATTGCAATTGATATGGAAATGTGATGGTAATAAAGTAAAATGCCATAAAATTTCATTATTTTTGTGTTAGTTTTTTTTTAAAAATAAACTTTAAATTACATTTAACTAATTAATTATAGCTAATGAACTTATTAAAACACACTTTTTCCCCCTAAAAGTTTGACTTGGACAATTACAATTGAACATATTGTGTGTGTGTGTGTGTGTGTGTGTTTAATTTGTTATCTTTAAAACCAAAAATCAATTCAATCATAATCCCCTCTTGCTACTGTTTCTGCATTTAAGGTGAAGGAAAAGAAAATAAATCCCCCAAATAAGGAAAACAAAGGATTTTGATATATTTTTTATTAGAAAAATTGCATATTTAAAAATACTGGGCTTTATCTCATTTAAATTTTTTTTTCCAACGTTTTTTATTTATTTTTGGGACAGAGAGAGACAGAGCATGAACGGAGGAGGGGCAGAGAGAGCGGGAGACACAGAATCGGAAACAGGCTCCAGGCTCTGAGCCATCAGCCCAGAGCCCGACGCGGGGCTCGAACTCCCGGACCGCGAGATCGTGACCTGGCTGAAGTCGGACGCTTAACCGACTGCGCCACCCAGGCGCCCCTATCTCATTTAAAACATAAGCTTGAATATAGAAAAGTCATGATGATATGTTTGGAAATTTCAAAGGACATTTCAAAGCAGAGGAGGTTAAATAATACATGGGATCATAGAGATTCATGCATTTCCAACAATCCTGAGAAAATGATAGTTTTAGCTGTCAAATGAAAGAAATGGAATTGATAGACAGTTGATTTATAAAGTTTGACAGACTATTAGATGAAATCAGAATTTTTTTAAACTTAGCATTTTATCTATTTCTTTTTTAGAAGAATCTTGTCTGTGAAGCTCCTTTTGCTTTTGAAGAAATTTTAGAAGGCAGCATTTATCATTTTTTTTAGGTGGATGGCTTATTTGCTTTTTTGGCATGGATTCCTCAGATAAGTTTCCTTACATTTAGTATTTTGAATAAGGAAAAATACTTTTTTTCAATTAACTGGAGAGCTCTGTAATTGGGTCCCATTAATCGAAGTTTTCCCAGGCTTCAGAATTGGAATGAGTAAAGTGCATCACAGATAAAAAGATGAGATAATTTCCGCATGTCTTATCTAAGGATAAATAGAAACAATTAACAACACCATCCCCACCCTGGCCCTTTCATTCCCAATTAAAAAAAAATGAAATAGTTGCTATTTGAGTGGACAATGAATGAAATTACTTCAAATAACTGTATCTGTATTCGTTTTCTTTTGCCGCCATAACAAATCGCCATAAACTAGTGGCTTAACACAACACAAATACACTGTTTTTTACGGTTCTGTTAAAACTCCAGCAAAGGTCTCACTGGGCTAAACCGCAGGTGTCAGAGGCCTGAATCCCTGTCTGCAGACTCCGGATGGGAATCCTGCTTTCTTTTTCCAGTTCCCAGAAGCTGAGTTCCTTGGCTTATGTCTTCCTCCATCTTCAAAGACAGCAATGATGGATGGCGTCCTTATCACATCCTGTCACTCTGCTCTTCTGTTCTTTCTTCTTCCTCTGGTAAAGACCTTTGTGATCCCATTGGAATAACTCAGATAATCCAGGGTAATCTCTCTATTTTATAGTCATCTGATTTTTTTTTTCCATCTGCAATCTTGATACCTCTGTGCCATGTGATGTAACATACTTACGGTTCTGGGGACCAGGATATGGACATCTTTGGAAGGCCATTATTCTGATTAATCATGAGTAATAAATAGATACCACATCAAAGGGTCTAGACCAGCACAGTCCGGTAGAACTTTCTGAGATCACAGAAATGGTCTATATCTGTGATGTACAACATGGTGGGTAAGATTTGTATCTGTGACAAAGAGGTCAACATTCGCCAGCATTTTTTCTGTAAGCCACCTTTTATTCTAGTGTCATTGGTTTTCCAGGGTTTTTTATTTAAACACTTGCATTCAAACTTCCTTGACTCCCTTACTCCACCTCTATTTGCCAACAAATCCCCTTTGTTCTCTGATTCGAAATTCATGTACTTTAATTGTTGATGAAAAGGTAAAAGTTACCTGTGTATATTGTATCTTAATGGGAATTAACATCTTAAAGGGGTAGCACATTATAGACATTGTAACTGATAATTTCTATAATTTCTAATTTCTATAATTTCTGCAGGTTGACTGAAGAGATGGTGGTGACAGTGTAATTCTGGTGATTTCTCAAATGACCTCATTTTTGAGATAAACTTCAAATATATTTAAAGCTGATGCTAGTAATAAATTGTTAGAAATTATATTTGTCTACCATGTAAGCACAAAATAAGAACATTATTATTTATTTGGTAAATGAACTATTAAATGTAGCAGAAAGCCATTACAAGAAGCTATTGCAGGGTCTTAATACGATCATAAATTACCCAATTGATGGAATTAACTGTGTGCCTATTCATTTAAAATACAGACACACACTTATTTATACCCATATGCTGACATGTAGTTATTAAAATTTTAAAGGTTATGACAAAAACATTCTATAAATAAAATTAAAAATCAAAATAAATATTTTTCATATGGCTGACATTCAACCTAATAGTTATGTAGCAGTTACTTAATACTAGACCAGCACTATCCAATGGAAATTTAATGTGAGACATATATGCAAATTAAAATGTTTTAGGCTGCATAACGTAAAATGAAATAAGTGAAAATAATTTTAATATATTTCATTTAACACCATATGCCCCAAATACTACCATTTCGGCCTGAAATCAACATAATAAACAAGAGTTTATTTTCTATTGAGAATACTTCTCGATTAAGACAGGCCACAATTTAAGTATTCAGCAGTAACATGTGGCTTGTGGCCGTCATATGAACCGTTCTGCATTAAACAAATGAAGAATGGATGCAATGAGGGAAATTAAAATGCTCTAACTTCAGGGAGCTTGTGATCTAACGGAGAAAATTGTGTACATATATAATTGAGACACATAAATATAATATTCTAAGATAAAAATAAAACCAGATACTTGTAAAAATAGAAAAGAAGGAACAATTCCAATTAAAGGGATGATACGTGGTTTATACTTTCAGCAACACAAGTCATAGCACAAAATTATTTTATTCTACAGGAGAAATTCTATATGTTCTTTGAAAATGAGGTCAAAATTGATCACATTCAATCAACAAAGAAAGGCAGTTGGTGAAAAGAGAGGACTATGGAGTGAATCATAACTGGGTCTTTTAATTTTAGGAGAGTATAGTTAGGGTGATTTTTTTCTCTCTGTATAGTTTGGGTGATTAGACACAACATGGAGTGTTGTTATTGAACGACATTTAAAAATTGCTCTGTGTGGTACCTGCCACACAATAGATATCAAGGAAATGTTAGCTGTCTTTTCTCTTGTTTCAAAATATAACTGCATTTGTATTTTTTAATGTTTATTTAATTCATTTACATGATGTTTGTTTCATGCCTCCACTCTAATTTTGTGGTTCTCAACTGGGGGAATTGTGCCTCCCAGAGACTTTTGAAAATGTATGGAGACATTATTGGTTGTCACAACTGGGGAGATGGTTCTCACATCTAATGAGTAGAGGACAGAGATGGTGTTAAATATCCCATGATGCAAAGGACAGTGTCCTAGTGTTCTTCCCTCCTCTGCCACACACACACACACACACACACACACGTGTGCACACAGAATTATCTGGAACCAAATGACAACAGGACTGATATTGAGAAACTCTGTTGTTACCTAAAAGCAAATAAAACTTTTTGACAATAGTATCTATCATCCACAAACTTTATCAATTTTTCCATTATTTTTATCCCCAAAATCAATACTTCATTAAAAATATACATTTGCCAAAACCTTAATTTCAAACTATTCTGCTTCCACTCGTCTTTCAAGTGCATCTTCATTTACCTGGTCCAATTCTACCTCTCATGTCTTTTCTTTATATAGTTTATTTTTTAATGTTTATTTGAGAGAGGGAGAGGGGCGGGAGGGGAGAGGGACAAAGGGAGAGAGAGAATCTCAAGCAAACTCCACATTCAGTTTGGAGCCCAACACAGGGTTTGATCCCACAACCCTGAGATCATGACCTGAGCTGAAATCAAGAGTACAACAGTCACTGAAGTGAGCCATCCAGGTGCCCATCTTTACTGCACTGTCAGCGCAGAGTCTGATGCAGGGCTGGAACTTACGAACCACGAGACCAAAACCGAAGCCAAAATCAAGGGTCAGACACTCAACCAAGGCGCCCCTTTAAATATTTTAAATCAATTTATTCTGGACATAAGTCAACACAGTTTTCCTCCACAGTACTGTTTTGAAAGAGTTATTAATAACTTTTATTATTTTGTACATAAAATAATTATTTTGGGAGCGCCTGGGTGGCTCATTCGGTTAAGCGTACAAGTTTGGCTCAGGTCATGATCTCATGACTCATGAGCTCAAGCCCTGCATCGGGCTCTGTGCTGACAGCTCAGAGCCTGGAGCCTGCTTCGCATTCTGTGTCTCACTCTCTCTCTGCCCCTCCCTGGCTTGCACTCTGTCTCTTTCTCTCTCAAAAATAAATAAACATTAGAAAATTTTTTAATAATTATTTTTAACTTTGGTCATAAGCATTTTATAAGCTGATTCTTAAATTTTTGCAAGAGATAGAATGACAAATTCAGAAGTGAAGATATTACATTCTGAGATATCTCTCATGACCAAAGGAAGGAACGTTATATGCAGCAAAGCTTAATGATCCACTTCCGTTTTTGCAGCGGCATCATTTATGTTCAGTGTTTTAAATGTTTCCTTTGATACAATCCCATTCCTCCTTTTCACCGAGGCACCTCCATGAACAGTGAGCTGGGGAAGATGTCAGGTTGCTGCTTCCAGAGATTTACTTTCAATACGATTTAGATTGAAACAGAAGCTCTCTCCCCACCAACAAAGTAGGGATAAGTACTGTGCAATCAGTGAGTATTTAACATTCTTGGAAGTTCACCTAACTGCTGACTAGCACATTGTCCACCCCTCTTATTTTAAATTAACTTATTTGATTAATTTCAAAGCATCATTAATTGTTAAAATCATGTCTATTTCTGTCAGTTTATTTTTACAGCTATATGGAGACCATAGAGAACAGGCCCAAGCTTGCCTTTGCCAAAACCTAATTCAATTTAGCTTTATCCTGGCCATGAAGGTAAACCTGATTATAGTGAATTACTCAGAAGCACAATGCCTAATTTTCCCTCTACGTTGCACTGAGCAGAGTCAAACAGGTAAGGAACAATTTGTTCAAAACTCCTGTAACAGGGAGAGAAGAGAGATTGAAGTCAACTCCCCTGAATCAAAAGGCAAGAAGGTTCGTAACTCTGAAGTAAGCCAAGGGGAAATCACTGGAGAACCTTGGGGGCAGAGATGGATCAATAGCATGTGGGGGGCACATTGGATTGATTATTCTTGAGTCTGCAAATGCTAGTCTCTGTGAGTAGACTGTCCACGCTTGCCTAGTTTGTGCCTAGTTTCTCCCAGTAACTGAGAGAAAAGGTCCTTTTCTTCCTTGGTGATCGCATTTCAAACGGATGGCTCCCAGATCTTTGAGAAAGGCATCCGTAGGCTGTAAACTTGTCCAGAGGCTGGGAGAACATTTATATACATTCCAAAGGGGCAGGGAAAGAATGTACTTACATTTTTTTCTAAAGTAAATACTCTTAGGAGAGGGAGGTGGGGAAGAAGTCTGAGGGGAACTTGAAGGCCATCTTGGTCAATCAACCCATGCTTCTTATACCTGATTGCAAAAATGGCACGAAATCTCCACCCCTCCTTTGATTCTTGTCCCTGGCCATGTGACTGACAGTTTTTCTCATCAAGAAGGAGAGTTGGGTTTTTTCCCCCTAATCCTTTGAATTTTGTCTAACCTTGACTTGCTTTGCTGATGTAGTGTGGAGAAAATAACTGATTGGCTCCCAAGCTAGACCTCAAGAAATTTTTCATGCCCTTACTTGTTCACTAATCAGCCTCTGACTCCATAATGGGAACAAGCCCGAGCTAACCTGCTGGAGGGCCAGACGTGATGTGACCCATCAAGGCCCACTGACGTGCCTTCTGAAAAGCAGGCCAGCAGATCTGTCCTACTGATGCCCTTGAGAACAAAACCAAAAGCTTGTTACTGTTTACCAAATGAGGTTTGTGATTGTTGTTCAACAATTCCCAGCAGACACACTGCCCATGCTTTCTTATATTTCGCAACCAAGAACTCTAAGGAACTATGTGTGTTGACCACTGTGGAGACACAAAAGGTGGGAAGTCTCCAGAGTAATTGGTACTTGAACTTTGAAGTGCAAAGAAATTATTTTGAATCCATTAGTGCGATGTTTTTCACTTGCCTTCTGTAGAGCGATGAGGCACCATATTGGAACCTCTTGTAGTTTTTTTTCTCTCCTACCAGAACATAGACTTGCATTTAAGAGAAGCATATTTAGAATAGCTATTATTGCAGGAAAACAAAAATTACTTAATCAGAAAATATTTTAGACAATATCATTCCAAACTGGTTACACATATAGAGCATGTATGTTCATTTTATTAAATTATTTTATATCCTCTTTTTATCTAAAAATGAAATTGCGCTGAGACACCTGGGTGGTTCAGTCGGTTAAGCGTCCGACTTCGGCTCAGGCCATCATGTCACATTTGGTGAGTTCGAGCCCCATGTCGGGTTCTGTGCTGACAGCTCAGGGCCTGGAGCCTTCTTTAGATTCTGTGTCTCCCTTTCTCTCTGCCCTTCCCCTGCTCGCTCTCTGTCTCTGCCTCTCTCTCTCTCTCAAAAATAAATGAACTTTAAAAAAAATTGTTGTAATGAAATTGCACCTTATACATACGTAGTTTTCCAAAGCTTCCTCTACCCACCTTTCATCCAATCAATATTGGGTAATAAAATATTAAGAAAAGA
Organism: Prionailurus bengalensis; assembly: GCF_016509475.1. NCBI lineage: Eukaryota > Metazoa > Chordata > Mammalia > Carnivora > Felidae > Prionailurus > Prionailurus bengalensis. The sequence continues at coordinate 82,456,402 of NC_057356.1, read as the reverse complement.
AAAAAAAATACTTAAGACACAAGAAAAATATGTGGGAATTTTGTTTCTCTTTTTTGTGACCATATTGAGTTACAAAAAATAAAAGAAATTTATAATAGGAAGTCTAAGAAAGTGTATAATTTCTAATTTTAGAACAAGAATTGCTGAAATACGTCTTATTTCAAAGGTGTTAAGAAAATACTAGAAATACAATAATATATATTCCTTAAGGAAAAAGAGCAGTTAATTTTTAAGATTCGCTTGACAATTAGAAAAACGTCTGGATTACCGTCCAAGCTCTTCCCGTATGTGTGTGACCTTGAGCCGTTGCCACTTTCTAGATCACCTCCTAAATCACTGTTAATTGCAAATGTTATTCTTCTCCCGAGGCTCAATGTAACAATGTTACCAATTCCACGGCCACCTGCATTCATTCTGAAGGAGTTGCTCACCATTGTCTAATCTTACAGTTGACTTTCACATGCTATTAAAAAGCTGTGAAATAATGGTTTACTAAAACAGTTGGTCCCATGCATTTGTCTCCATGTGTAGCCTGAATCTGCTGGAGAGCCTTCTTCCTGTTCTCTCCTTGCAGAAGCCCCAGCCTGCTTTTAAGAGCGAAGACCTAAAGGGGGGGCCTGAGTGGCTCAGTCGGTTGAGCGCCAGACCTTGGCTCGGGTCATGATCTCACACTTCATGGGTTCGAGCGGCGCGTCCAGCTCTGTGCTGACAGCTCTGAGCCTGGAGCCTGCTACGGATTCTGTGTCTCCCTCTCTCTCTGCCTCCTCTTGGCTCATACTCTCTCCTTCTCTCTCTCTCTCTCTCAAAAATAAATAAATGTTAAAAAAAAAAAAGAGTGAAGACATAGGAATATAGCACTCTGCTTTCAAGGGTGAAGGGTGAAGAAATAAGAATATAGGATTTTATCGGAAAACTGGAAACATGACTTCAGAAATCGGAATCTCACTTTAAGTATAAAATTAATTTAAATAGAAAGCCATTAAAGTGGATCAGCCAGCTTATATTTTTAATCATTCAGGTATTCAGGCATATAAGTCACCTTCTCTTTACTGGTAAGAAGAATCTACAGAAGACACAATTTTTTATCAGGGTCTTAAAACCCTTATTTTTCCTCCTCTGCATTTTCCTCCTTCTTTCGCTACCTAATTAGTTCAAGAAAACCCTTGAAGTGAGGCTAAAACTTTGACCTCACACTATCATGTGGCAAATTCCAAGTGCCAACATTCACGCATTCGTTCAGATTCATGCATTATTAAAAATAATGAAGTTATTTGCTATTATATTATGCTGTAACCCATCTAAATATAAACTTTCATGACTGTCAAAAGTGGTGAAATATTTATGTCGTTAAGGGGACTCTCAAAGGATGGCTGACATGGGAAATAATAATAATTCAAGATTATGATGGTTGTCGATCCCTACAGATGTATTCACACCTTAAGACCTCTCTGAGGTTCCCTGCCTAAAGCTCAGCTTCTGTGTGCCACACTATAAACAAAACAAAGAAAAGAAAAAAAAAAACATTTGGGGAATGGGCATCATAATTTCCTACAATTTTGAAAATGGAGATTTAAAATAAACCTCAAAGTAATCCGATGAAAAGTGTTTCTGAAAGTTTTTATACTTACCGAAATCACACATCACAAACGCAGACCCTTATGTAGTCTCCTATGGGTTTGAATGAAGTCCCAATGTTTATAGCAGTGCTCTCCACAATAGTCAATTCTGGAAAGAGCCCAAATAGCCATCAACTTCGGAATCGATAAAGAAGATGCGGTTTATATATATACAATGGAATACTACTTGGCGGTGAAAAAGAATGAAATCCTGCCATTTGCAACAATGTGGATGGAGCTGGAAAGTATTACGCTAAGTGGGATGAGTCAATCAGAAGATGGGCACCATGTGATTTCACTCATATGTGAAATTTTATAAACTCAGCAGATGAACATGGGGGAAGGGAAGGAAAAATAAGGCAAAAACAGAGAGGGAGGCAAACCATAAGAAACTCTTAAACACAGAAAATAAACGGAGGGTTGCTGGAGGAGAGGTGGGGGGCAGGCAAGTCAAATGGGTGATGGGCATTACGGAGGGCACGTTTCAGGATGAGCACTGGGTATCGTATATGAGACATGAATCACTGGGTCCTATTCCTGAAGTCAAGGCTACACTGTTTATTAACTAACTTGAATTTAAATGATTTTTTTCTTTTCTTTTCCTTTTTAAATTATTATTACTTTTTAATGTTTTTTATTTATTTTGAGAATGAGAGAGAGAGAGAGAGAGAGAGAGAGAGAGAAGAGGGACAAAGAAAGAGAGAGAGTAGGGACAGAGAGAGAGAGAGAGAGGGAGAGACAGAATCCCAAGCAGGCTTTGCACTTTCAGCACAGAGCCCGATGCAAGGCTCCATCCCACAAACCATGAGATCACAACCTGAGCTGAGATCAAGAGTTGGATGTTTAACAGGATGAACCACCCAGGTGTCCCCACCCCCATTTTTTTTTCTTATCACCATTATTGCTATTAACCAAAGATAGTTATTCACTCCTGCTATGTTCTTGATACTCCTTGGAGAATATACATATAAGTAAGATATTTTTTAATGAATACTCAATTAAAATTTAATGTGGAAAGTATGATAATGTTATATACTGTATGATCTAAGCAACAAATGATATGTTTGGCATTTAGTATTTGGCATTTAGTAGAATTGTTTGGATATGGCTTTTATATATTTAGATTTATATTTTCCCTTGAAAGCAAATATTACATCACTTACAGCTGTGTGATCAGGAGAGTGTTTTCAATCTCTGTTTATTTTCTTATAACTGCAAAATTAAAATAATAAAGCATTTACCTCACTGGGCTATCTGTTGTGTGATTTAAATGATCACTTGGAACACAGGTTAAAGTGTTGGGAGATTTCAATTTCAATGGTACACTTGAAATTAATATTATACTGTATATTAACTAACTGGAATTTAAATAAAAACTTTAAAAAAAAACACAGACGAGAACATAAAAGGACCTGGTAGTCCTGTAGTGATACGATTGTGTCACTCTATCCATAAATCATAAATCATGCCTTGTGCTTTACAGGTACTCCATATATTTGGTTGAATAAATAATGACAAATAGTTTCAAAGTAGAGAGGCATTAAATCATGATGTTAAGTGGTTCCAAGCCCAAGATCTACAAGCTCAAGCATTTTGACCCATAAACAAGTTTTTATTTGATGTTTAAATGATCTTGGAATCATTTCCCTTACTTTTTAAGTGAGCGATATAACGAAACCTGCCTCACAAGTTTGGCATAAGACTTAGACAACTTTATTAATACAAAAATGAAACCAATCTTAATACAAAATATATGTTCCATATATGGCAGTAGAGATTATAATAATCTTATTAGATTCCACAAGAATTGGAGCACCTGCCCTTGCTGAGTTTGATGCTATAAAACATGGAAGAATCAATATGGTGCTGTGTTGTTGTTCTTATTTCTCTTATGACTTGTATTTTTCAATTTCTGTTTTTCAATAAGGTAGCTTATGAATTGCGGTTTGTTGTTGTTGCCAGCTGATGCCAGGAGAGACATCAGGCAGCAAAATTGGGAAAGCAGTGGAGACTTCCACAGCCCAGGCAGATCCTGTGAAGCAGACTTTCTGGATAAACCTTCTCCTGGTAGCTCTTTGTTCCTGCAGCTTTCCTGCCTCAAGTGCCCAGGTACCATTGAGGCTCTCAGTCCCACCCCAGCCTTGCTTCTTTCTTTCTCTCCTAACCCGTCTATAACAGCTTGTTCTCTCTTGTCCTCCACCAGCTCCCTGTGAATCTCAGGTAAGTATAGACTCAACATGGCATCTCAGGTGCAAGTGTAGAAAAACAGAAAAAAAAAACCAACTTTTTTTTCTTTCATTCTCAGGAAACTAAGCACATTTCAATGGTGGTCTTGGGTGCTGGTAGGGAATGGACTAGACATGACATTTTACATTAAATTTTAAGGTATTTAATTATATACATTTTATTTTTTTGTTTTTTTTTTAATGTTTATTTATTTTTGAGACAGAGAGGCAGAGCATGAGCATGGGAGGGGCAGAAAGAGAGAGGGAGACACAGAATCTGGAACAGGCTCCAGGACTTGAACTGTCAGCCCAGAGCCCGACACGGGGCTCAAACTCACGAACCCGTGAGATCATGACCTGAGCCGAAGTCGCAGGCTTAACCGACTGAGCCCTTCAGGCTCCCCAATCATATACATTTTAAATGTTTATTTTGAGAGAGAGAAAGAGAGTGCAAGTAGAGGAAGGGCAGAGAGAGAGGAGGAGAGAGAATCCCACGCAGGCTCCATGTTGGCCCGGGGCTCCATCTCACGATTTCGAAATCACGACCTGAGCCAATATCAAGAGGCAGATGCTTAACCAACTGAGTCACCCAGGTGCCCCTATATATTCTTTAATAAATCTTTAAAGACATACGTTCGCTGGCCAGGATTTTAGACTTGGTGAGAGGAAAACTGGATATTCCTTGATGTAAACATATTTGGGGTTAGAAGTAGGGTTTGTGAAAAATCAACCATATGTGACCGGAAGCAGGCGTCTAATTCATCCATTTAAAAGACAGTTCTATTAACTAAAAATATCTTTTAATTGTATGAGGTCCCATGTTTTGCGACCATGTCATTGCTACCAAGAATTTAGTTGTCTCCATGTATCCAAGTAAAATACATTAGCTGACTCAAGAAAATTGCTTTACTCTCTACAGAATGTCAGACCAGTGTTATTAATGAAACAAGAAGTCTGGGGTAAGTGATAATATTAGTGTAAAAGCAACAGTCAAATGCATTGATCTCTTCAACTCTTTCCAAATGGAAAATCACAAAATCCTCCTCATCCACTACTCCTGTGTCAGTTTCCTTCATTATAAAATTTATCTTTGGGGCGCCTGGGTGGCGCAGTTGGTTAAGCGTCCGACTTCAGCCAGGTCACGATCTTGCGGTCCGTGAGTTCGAGCCCCGCGTCGGGCTCTGGGCTGATGGCTCAGAGCCTGGAGCCTGTTTCCGATTCTGTGTCTCCCTCTCTCTCTGCCCTTCCCCCGTTCATGCTCTGTCTCTCTCTGTCCCAAAAATAAATAAACGTTGAAAAAAAAATTTAAATTTATCTTTAAGTTCTTGTTAAAGAAAAGCTACAGTTTATCTTAGGTGACCTGTTATACTACCCATCTCTGTTAGGTTGAAAGCTATACTATCTCCCCTATAACATAAAATCATGAGACACTGTCCCTATTAAAGGTATTTCCCCCCTTCCTTAGTACTTACATATTAGGAATAAGATTGAGTTTTGTTTCTTTGTTTTTGTTTGCTTGCCTGTTTGTTTTTTACCCTGCTTTGCAGAAAAGCATCGTTGTCTTTTGGAGATGGAAAATTACCAAAAGTCCTCAAATAAGCCTTCCTATCTGAACATGATTTTACTGTAACACATGATTACACTACCAATAATTTATGCAATTCCCAACTTCTCAGCACAGTGTGCCACAGAATACGTGTGCCTAGGAAATGTTTACCAAAATAACATCGTGTGTTACTGAGAACACTGATATCATTTCCATCATCATTAGCAAAATGATTATCTAGGGATGAGTGACCTTGGCATTATAAAATCTTGACAAATGTATCCTGAAACTTAAAATGTATTTACGTATTATATTTTTATTTACTCTTTCAAAATGTTTGTTTATTTGTTTTTGAGAAAGAGACAGAGCACAAGCCAGGGAGGAGCAGAGAGGGAGAGGAAGACATAGAATCCGAAGCAGGCTCCAGGCTGCAAACTGTCAGCACAGAGACCGATGCAGGGCTTGAGCCCAAGAACCATGAGCTCATGACCTGAGCTGAAGTCAGATGCTTAACCAACTGAGCCACCCAGGTGCCCCTATAATATTTTTAAAACTCACATAATTTTATTAGTGCAGTTATCCAGAATATTCAAAATACCGAATCATTTAGAATTAAAAACATAAATTGAAATTTATTTTAGGTCACACTCTACTAGCAAGAAGGCTACATATAGCTAACTATGCCAAAACAAATAAAATTCTGAAAATTTCGGAGGAAATTTATCCCAACGTAGAGCAAGCCCTGTTATCAAGAAATTTGTCATTATATCTCATCAGAATCCCTGACAGTATGATACATGCCTATTTCTACTTTTTAATTCCCACCAAACGAAAATGTAGTTGGTATTAGATATATGAGCTGGTACTTACATATCTGAAGACATCTATGAAATCAGTCTACAGATTTATTCTTCAAGACAATATATGCCTGGTCGTTAGAATGCCCAGGAGCCCTGATTATAAGTACAGATTCCCAGGTCTCACACCACAGCACATGAATTGCATTTTCAGAAGAGGGGCCCAGGAGTCTGAATTTCTAAAAAAAGCACCCAAGCCCATTAGTGATTTAAACTTCTCGTAAACTTCTACTCAGAAATCCTTTTGGTCGATAAAGTGATTTCTAATACTAGCATAAGAAGACCTATTTGTTGAAAATAATGAACAGAATAAAATTATGGAAAAAGAAAAGAAAAAGGAAAAAAAATTCAGGATACATAAAGGAAAATAATCACCAAGCAGAATTTTATTTAAAAATGCTCTCAAATAACCTATGAAGATGCATTTGGACTGAGATGCTTCTGTTTTGATTTTGTAAATTTTTATTATATAATGTATATTTATTGTAAAATTCTAGAAACGTTTCTAAAATGACAGAAAAGAATAAGACTAATACATAATTAAACTTTCAGATACAATAATTATTGACATTTTGGTGTCTAATTTTCTACTAGTGTCAATGCCTCTGCATGTTTTTTTTTGCTTTGTACAAAAACTTGGATTTTTACGTGTAACTGTGAAAAACTCCTTTTTTACATAATGAAATATGTTCAACCTTTTTTAGAATATCAAATAAATGTTCCTTCAACATAAAATTTATTAGCTGCATATTGTTGCCTATTTAGGTGGTGAAAAACTCATTTATTAGATATCAAAGTATCCCATATTTTTATTGCTTCTGATATTTTTTCTTATAAATAATGTTTGGTAAATATCTTCATAGCTAGCACTTTCATATATCCATGACCATTTTAGTCATATATATTTCCTTTGAAACCTCCAATTTGCCCTCTAGAAATCTTATCTTAATATATCCTTAACATCCTTTTATCAAAATGCCCATATTTCTACATACCCTTGCTAATACTCAGAAGATTTTACTATACATTTTCTTCCCCTCTATATTTTACAAGCCAGAATATCAGGCAAATACTGGAATATATAAATAAATTTGAAACAGTTATCATTTTCTGTGCTTCAGATCAGGCTAACAAGCACGGGGGATTATTTATTTCTTTAAGATTTAAAAAGCATTCTGTTATTAAATTATGAGAGACTGATCCATAAAAGAGCATGATATATAAGAATATTGTTATATTCTGATTTATGGTTGATAAGTGAACTTTAGTTATTTATATATTCCCAGATTTTTTCCTAGGTTTAATATTTATTAAGGGAAACTTTAACAACTTTTAACTTTTTCAGTGTGTTAGCCTGAGTATATCACTTTTAAAATTTCCTATAATGTGAAGTTCCTTTCTTTCCTTTTTTATTGAATTGTACTTCGCAAAGTTTTTCTTTTCTTTTCTTTTCTTTTTTTCAATGAAATCAAACTTACAGAAATAGTGCTTGTATTTGCCTATAAATTCTTGTGGATTTATTGTTGTCTTCGTACTATAAATTTGGCGGTTTTTACTTCCCCTTAAACACAGGAAGACCTGTATACACACACACACACACACACACACACACACACACACAGGATATGTCTAAGACACAGACAGTATTTTCTTCCCCCTACTTGTTGCGGCCAGACCTCACACATGTAAATAGTAGTTAAACTGTTGCAAACAGCTTTCAAGATAACAGGCATATTCAAATTAGCACTTACACCAGCTGTCTTGGTAAAGTGTTCTCTTTTTATCCCATCATCGTGTTCTGATTTAATGAATCAGATTCAGTTCTTGCAATACATCAATCTGTATCATGCAGTGATACTGGGTCCTTTCTATCTCAGTCCTGCATCATGCACTATATACAGGTTCTATTCTTGAAGGACCTTAATCCTGTTTCTTTTTCTATTTTCTTGGCACCTGTTTTCTAAGGTTTTCATTCCCTTCATTAATTTGGAAACATGGTTTGGGATGATGTGAGAGACAGGAAGAAGACGTACATAACTGGCTGCCTCAAAAAGCACCCCTTAGGTGGTACTGGTACTCAGTCCTAAACTGAGATACTGGTTTTCAACTAGAATTGCAAGAGAATTAAGTCCTAATGACCTCAGGTTTTCATTGACTATAAGGAGTTGAGTTTTTCCCTATGAATCTAGATTGCTAGTGGCTCCGTACTATTGTTGGTTGAGAAAATAGTCACTCCCAGAACTTGTATTCGCTGGTTTAGACAAGAAACTTTATTTGGCAATGGCTGGTTGCAAGAGCGTAGGGACATTTTCAACCTTGTGCAGTTAACGTGGGGGAAATCATAACATGGATAGTGGCCCAGTTCTAGAAATCCTGAGTTTCTGAGTCATAAATCAGAACTTTGGGAGAAATAGAAAGTGTGAGTTCAACTTTTTTAGATAAACTAATTTTCATGAAGTAAAGTCTGCTTATGCCATCAAGTTGTGTCTATATAGATTTTCTTCAGTTGAACTTTTTTATTTTTAATTATTGGTGTTGATTCTTTCCAGATTCCAGTTTTTAGACTAGTCATTATTTTATTTTTATGTGGAGCTATGATTTCCTTCTTATTACCTCTTACATATTGAAAAGGAAATTGGGAAAATCTTTCTCCACAATTACAGGTGACATGTTTTAGTGCAATATTTTGCAAATCTTTAAAAGAATGAGAATCCAGTACTCTTAGCTTCCACCATTAATCCATATTGTCCCTAAATAAGTGAGAGTTTATTACTTGAGATATCTTGTTGATTATTTCCTGCTCCAATTTAATTGACAAACACAAAGAAATTAATATCACTACTGGTAGTGTAAGCCTTATCATAATCAGCAGAGTGTTATTTTTGAAGAATTGCTAATAAATCATCAACTAGTTTTAAACAGCTTTTAATGGAGTCAGCTTGACCTCTCCATCTTTTCTTGACATATTTCTACAAACAAGAGCTTTCCATCTTGTAACTTAATTCTTTTCTCCCCTTCATATAAAGTTTTGTCCCATTTGTTTTTGACCACTGCATCTTCATGAAGTCATTTCAATCTATGTGAAGACACATTGAGGACACTATTCTTACACTCTGATGCCAAGATACTGACTTTGATTGAAAGTCCAAATCACAACAAATCAGAAAACATTATGTACTATAATTTTCTTGGCTCCGAATCAAGTATGTTTTGCATAACAGCTCTATTCTTGCTATGTTAAAAACTCACATTTTGAGTTTTCTTATTTTAACCTAATCAGTTTGATATCTTGATACCTTTTGCAATCCATCAAAATGGCAGAGATTTAAGATGCATGCAAAAGTCACACAGGCAGTTCTGGAGCCACAGGGGAATCCTCAAAAAGTTAGATACACAGTTAAAGATGATTTCTTTGTTACAACCAGATGACTACGAGAAATAGTCTGTAGTCATTGAAGTATATTCAACAATATTTCATTCAGCTGATGGGATGACAAACAAGTATAGTAAAACCTTGGTTTGCAGGCATTACTCATTCCAGAAACACGCTTGTAACGCAAAGCACTTGTATATCAAAGTGAATTTCAAGAACTATTGGCTCAGTTGTGATCATGTGACCCTCGGCCCCACATACTACTCGTGTTGCAAGACATCGCTCGTTTATCAAGTTAAAATTTGTTAGAAACGTTTGCTCATCTTGCAGAATACTCGCAGAACAAATTACTTGCAACCCAAGGTTTCACTATAACAATTTTATGACTTATACTTTCATTGGAAAATTATCAGTTTTAGTGTTTGTTAAGGCCATCATATCAAAGGGATACAGGAGAAGCAACCAGCTCCATAAAATGTTCTATCTACATATCAGTTCTATGTCAGTGTGTTTTGTAATTCTCCTTCAATCAAAAAGGATTTAACCAATCCCACTTTTGCTATGTGATAGCCATTTGGCATGGTGGTGGCTTCTGGGATACAAAGATGGAAAAGATAAACTTCTTATAGTTAAAGGGGTCAAAGGGTATTGTCCTAAGATAGAATGTACAAGTCAGTGTATCTGCTGTGGAATCAGCTTTGGTTAGCTTCGCACTCAAAGTGGACATAACACTTTTTATATGACCCTTAAGCCTGGTTACTGGAATTAGAAAAACCTATAGAGAATGACTTAACTGGTGCTAAGAAAATGGACTGGTATTGAGATTTTAAACAGAGTGTGGTGTTAGTTTGCCGAACCAACTGAATTATCATGCTCAAGAAATGGGGTCAAGAGAAAAAGCTAAAGGATATCTAGAATGGAAGCAGGAGGCAGAGATGAAAAGGCAATAATGACCCAAAGTGGCCACGAGTGAGCAGAAGCTATAGACACAGGGCTGAGCCGGCACACATGGCTGATAGTTGAAGAGATATTACTATAAACAGACATGGAAAAGAAAAGGACATTAATGATCTCCTCACAGCAGATTGGCCAAATCTGTGTTACTTTCCTACTGATTCTGTAAAAAATTACTACAAATTTAGTGGCTTACAGCAACACAAATTTCTCATCTTCTAGTTCTGGAGGTCAGCATTCTGCAATGAGTCTCACTGGGCTAAACTCAAGGTGTCTACATGGCTGTGTTTCTTTTGAAGGTTCTAGAGGAGAATTCATTTGCTTGCCTTTTCCAATTTTTTAATGGCATTCACAGTCCTTGGTTCCTGGCCACCTCTACTATCTTCAAAGCCAGCAACATTGGGCTGAGTCCATAAGAAGATGGTAAAATTACTCCATGCATTTTTCTTCTTTTCTTTCTTCCATGTCCCTTGTTTTCTTCAGTAAATGATTACTCTGAGCTGGGTAATATGACTGAGATTTGGGAAAGAGCAATGCCATAGAAACACTTAATTCCTTCTACCCTTGGAGAGTTTACAAAGAATAAAAGAAGCCGGGCAAGGAAACCATCTTCATAACAAAACATGACAGAATGATATAAATAGGATAAATTCATATGGAAGCCCATAACAAGAGAAAATAACCCAGGGATGCTGAAGTGGCTTAGTGGGTTGAGCATGCAACTCTTAATTTTGGCTCAGGTCATGATTCCAGGGTCATGGGATCAAGCCCCACGTGGGGCTCTGTGCTGAGCGTGTAGCTTGCTTGAGATTCCCCTCTCTCTCCATCTGCCCTTCTTTCCCCGCCCCCAGCACCCTCTCCTTCTCTGTCTAAAATAAATAAAATTTTTAAAAATTAAAAAAAAAGAAAAGAACCCAGATTAAGGTTAATGGATTTTTAGGAAAAGCGGTATGTAAACTGAAAGACTAAGGCAAAACAAGACTCTCTCAAGCAAATAAATGGAGGAAATGAGGTGCATGCAGGGACCAGGATTCTAATCCTAAAGTTGGTGGACATCATCTGTGTTCATGAAGCCAGTGGATCCGACGTCCAATAACATGAAGCGACGATATTTTGACAATGGTGCTTTTCTCCCATCAAAATAAAAATTTGAAAGCAAATTCTTTATGTGCTAATCAGCACATACTTCCTTTTCCAAAGTGTTCTATAAGAGACACGGGTAAAGAAGTTATTTGAAACACACACACACAAACGTACACACAGCAGCATCACCTTCGACATTATTAGCATCACCCGTGAGTTTCTATAGCGACTGACTTTATTATCATATGCTTCCTTCATGAGAAGAAACTGTTAATTAGCTGAAGAAAATTTCTATTTATGGTTACTATCCGCCTTTAGAATAGCATTATAAAAAGTATTTTAAAAAATTTACTTCTGCCGATTCACTGATGAGAAAGATATTATTTAAACAGTTATTTCAATTAAAATATATTACTGTCTACTCGTTTATTTTAAAAACATCAAACACAGAAGATACAGGAAGTTCAAATAGCAAGTTATACGGTTCATTTTGTAGCTCGTGTAAAATTATTTGCTGGGCAAAGTTTGGTGTAAACCTAATTTGAAATAGAGTTATATTATTTTATTAGGTTAGATAGCTTTAAGGTGAAATTAAATTTACAAATTTCCAAATGAAAGGAAATGTTAATAAAAATAATCTGTAGAAACAAAAATAATGTTTTATAAATTGCAGTTTCAAAAGACAGATTATAAAGAATTCCCTGCACAAATAACATATATAATCATTCAAGTAGTGAAAATAATGACTTTTGGAAGAGAGGATGCTGGCTTTTACATAGACTAAAGATTAAGCAGCAGAAGATAAGTTGTGCATGAAAAATGATCCCAATGACTTTTTTGATCTTTTGGTCTCATTCTATACTGCATATACATCAGGAAGTAATACATTAGGTCGGCATTATATTATGTGATTCTAGGTATAAAATAATAAATAATATACGTAGAATTGCCATTTATATATTTCCAATGCCTGATTTCAGAGATAAATTTGGGTCCAGAAAACTGACGTTTCCAGAGTAGTTTATTAAAAAAAATTAATGGATTTCCTATTAACTTTACAATATAGCTAAATTATTCCCTTGGTTAAAAGAAAGGGTTTCCAGTGTTGCCTTTAATATCTATATGCTGGCGTAAAACTGTTTGATGTTATTTTGTAAATAATTAGTTCTCTGCGATAGACTTAATCTCACTCTACTTCAAAGAAAACTAAGTTAAAACTCTCAGATATAAGATTTTAGAGAAGTATCATTGGCTTTAATGTTAAGATTTTTTCATTAAAAAAGTGAAATACAATGTTAGCTAAATGTCATATGGTTTTGTGTTAGTGTTTATTCTGATTTGCTTTTGGATGATGGAGTCGTGAGAGAATAAAATAAAGAGATTATTTACAGTTGTCTAATACTGTCAAATCCATCAACATACGCATTTCTTAGATTAAGAAACAGAATGAGTAGAAGTTGACTCCATATAGAACTATTATTCAAAGCAAAAAGCCTTACATCAGTCGCTTTCTATTATTTTCCAGTATTGAAATGTGTTCTTCAGGTTAAACAACATAATGCAGTGAAACACTGCCACAGACAATTTAGAAGTAATTATTGAAAAAAAAAAATAAGAGTTGCTTTTCACTCACAACTCTTATATAACGAAGTGAAAGTAAAAGGCAGATTATTTAATCTTGAATACTTTTGCAGGGGGGATGTGAAGCAGAGATTTAGAAATTTTGTTATTTTGGGTTACAAATAGCAATCATCAGACAGAGTGGGGTAAATTCCTGATGGTAGCTTGTATACCTGAAAAGTTTACAGTCTTCAGCTCATTTATCTCTTACTGAAACTTCCTAAGATTTTACTCAAGTATCTCATCAAATTTCTAAGTCTGTTTTGCAGCATTGTATATACTTTGTTTCTATCAGCTCATTCCACGGAGTTAACTTTCAAGGCATGATGCAACATATTGATTACCTTTCAGTACAATGTAGTCCAAAGTATTAACAGACGACTGGGAATTTTATATCTCATTTTGTGTAGCTTTTTATTTTGCAATATGTGAATGTAATAATAAAGAACATATAAGTAATGTCACTAATAGAGAAATAGACTAGTATTACTCAGTACTATTTGAATTAAGTACCTCCTAAAAATAATATCGGTTCTGTTTCACTTCTGCATAAAACTGTTTAACATGAATTTGTCATGATACTGTGGAATCTAGTTTGATAACTTAAAGATAGAAACTTAGAAATTATTGAAAATTTTGTTTCAAGTTGCTTATTTATTCATTTGTTATAATCCACATTAAAACATCCACTTTCATGTAATCTCCCCCAAAGATCTTGCAATTCCTTTTTTTCCTGTGTGTAAGGATTCTTTCCACACTTGTGTCTCTAGACTTTCATTAATTCAGCAATCATTCACTGAATAAATTGTATATTTCAGGAAGTAGTCTTTCATCATACAGGAATAGGAAAACAAACAAACCTCTACAATATTCTAAGCCTCTTGGATGAATATTTGAGTGGTATTATATAGAATGTTTAAACATGTTAAGTGCTATAAAAATAGAGCATGGAAGGGAAACACAAGGGGCAAAGGAGAATAGGCAAAGTATAACGTATACGGGTGGTTATGGTGATGTCTATTGCAAAGTTAATATATAAGCAAAGATTTGAAGGAGTTGAGGACACGAAGCAAGGAGATAGTTAGGAGAAGGGTATGCCAAGCTGAGAGAGCAAGGAATTAAAAGCTTAGTCTGGAGGCACCTGGGTGGCTCACCAGTTGAGTGCCTCATTTGATTTTGGCTCAGGACATGATTCCAGGCTTGTGGGATCAGCCCACATGGGGCTTTGCATTGAACATGGAGCCTGCTTTAGATTCTCTCTCTCTCTCCCCTTCTGCCCCTCCTCCCTACTTGTGCTCTCTAAAATAAAATAAAATAAAATAAAATAAAATAAAATAAAATAAAATAAAATAAAATAAAATAAACAAGAGGCACCTGGGTGGCTCAGTCAGTTAAGCGTCCAACTTGGGCTCGGTTCTTGATCTTGTGGTTTATGAGTTCGAGCCCTGTGTCAGGCTCTGTGCTGACAGCTCAGAGCCTGGAGCCTGCTTCTGATTCTGTGTGAGTGTCTCTCTCTCTGCCCCTCTTCTGCTCATGATCTGTCCCTCTCTCTCAAAACTAAATAACATTAAAAAAATTAAAAAATAATTAAAAATAAAGTAAAATAAAATAAATAAAGCCTTGTGTCTGGAGCATATTTGGTGTCTTCTAGGATCTAGAATGTGGCCAATGCCATTGGATTCAGGAAGGTGACTAGTAATGCACTTGGTCAAGGGGGTGGAGAGGCCAGCTATACAATCTTGTAGGCCCTTGTAAATGACCTAGGTTTTACTCCAGGAGAATAGGGAAGTCTTGGTAGGTTTTGCGCATAGTGTTATTGTGATCTGACATGGTTTTGACAGTATCCTTCTGGATGCTTTCTTTAGAATTGGACTGTGGGCAAAGTCATCATTATGTGTTGCATAATATATCAGGAAATGATGGTGGCCTGGAGCGATTAGCAGGTTGTAAAAACTGGTGATAATCACACATTTTGTAATTATTTCTGTTATTATTATTATTATTATTATTAAAGCTTATTTATTTATTTGTAGGGGGCGGGTGCGGAGAGAGGGAGAGAGAGAATGCCAAGAGGCTCTGTACTCTCAGCGTGGAGCCCAATGTGGGGCTTGATCCCACAAACTGAGATCATGACCTGAGCTGAGATCAAGAGTTGGTCACTAATGCAACTGAGCCAGCCAGGTGCCCCTGTTGTCACCATTTTTATTTATCAATTTCTCTTCATAAGACCGTGTTTATTCATCTTTTGAAACACATTCCTTGCCAAAGTGTATGTTTCAGTCAGTGAATGTGCCCAGTCAAAAGTTATTAAATTAGAGTGAAATGGCTATTTATTAATAAACATTGATACAGGGGCACCTGGGTGGCTCAGTTGGTTAAGCATCCAACTTCGGCTCAGGTCATGATCTCGCAGTCCGTGAGTTGCATCCCCACGCGGGGCTCTGTGCTGACAGCTCAGAGCCTGGAGCCTGTTTCGATTCTGTGTCTCCCTCTCTCTCTGCACCTCCCCCAGTCATGCTCTACCTCTCTCTTTCCCTCTCTCTCTCTCTCAAAAGTAAACATTAAAAAATTAAAAATAAATAAATAAACACTGATACAGAAATTTGTATAATTATTCAAATACGATGCCTAGTTGTGAAATATTTTTGTCCTATTTTTGTGCAATATAAGTACATACTTATAGTAGATATTAATGGAAGATTTCAAACTCTGAAGACCAGATAAAATTCAAAAATTGATACCCCTGCTTTGTTAGAAATTTCCCCCCAAACTTGCTGGAATCTAAGGAACATATATTAACTTTAATTTATGGAATTGTATTCATTTTTATTTGAAGCCTATTGTGGGACCAGATAATCTGGTCCCCTTTGCACAAGCAAACAAGAGAATGCATGGTATCTTGCTCAAGATCTCACAATTAGTCACTTAGAGTTTCTAGATGCAGAACCCGAGGACCTGTCTCACTTCTTTGCAATGCGCCTTTCTCTACACCACGGATCTTCCTTACTCACTTATGAAACAGATTGCTGTAAAGTAATTGGCCTTCAAAACAAGAGCCATTTTACGTTACACTTTTTCAATGTCTGGCATAGGTGTGAGCTTGCCTCAGGACTGATGTCAGATAGACTAAGTTAAACTATAAAAATATTTAGCAAACAGAGGAGTTTATTAAATTCATACTTGAATTCTTTTCATTGATTGAAAAATGCAACCAGTGTAATGGCCACTAGTAAATTATACAGTTTGCCATCGGGTGAGTGTAAAACCATAGCAAACTCACAGGAACATTTCAAGAATCACAGACACACATGTCCACATACAGAAGACAAAGAACACAACAAACCCCAAAGGCTGAACAACATGAAAGCGACAAGTATGTAAATACTCCTTTTCTCCCTTTGGAACATTTTCATATGCAGTAGTTCATTTAAATCTCTCGATGACTTTGTGAAATAAGAAATACACCCATATCCTTAGAACACAAATGATAGAGGGGCGCCTGGGTGGCTCAGTCGGTTGAGCGTCCAACTTCGGCTCAGGTCCCGATCTCGCGGTTCGTGAGTTCAAGCCCCGCGTCGGGCTCCGTGCTGACAGCTCAGAGCCTGGAGCCTGTTTCAGATTCTGTGTCTCCCTCTCTCTCTGCCCCTCCCCCGTTCATGCTCTGTCTCTCTCTGTCTCAAAAATTAATAAACGTTAAAAAAAATTTTTTAATAAAAAAATAAAAAATAAATTAAAAAAAAGAACACAAATGATAGAATTTAATACAGGCCTTCACACATTTGGTTTTTGTCAACATTTTCTTTCCTCTACACATTGGTTTTATGGAGAAAAAGCAAGTGATGAGTGCTGATGAAATTATTTTGCAGTGTATCTTTCATAGTAAGTGGATATCTTATGTAGACAGAAAAATACGTAGCTAATTCCATACACTCACGCCTTCTAGCACTTTATTCAGCATACAGAGAGATCACCTTCCACAAGGACGAAAAAGAAAGGACCTGAAGAATTTGTCATACTCGGGTGTTGGTTACTGTTTATTCTACAGTGTTAGTTTTTATATTGTTTAGTATCCAATTAATGTTTAGTCTATACTCCGTTTATTTACACAACACTTTTTTTTCAAACATTTCCTTGTTCTAGATACTGTAGATAGAAACAAGGAAATCATCGTACTTGCACAGAAAAAAAATTATGATATTCTCTAACAGTCTGAAATAATGTTTCTGGACTTATTATCTGGTTATATATAGAGAGATATGTGAGGTTTTTCAAAGGTTAGGAAAAATTAAAAAAAAAATTAACAATAAAAGCCAGGCCAAGTTAGAGCAATAATTTACCCGTTAGAATATGCTAATTGGGGTTCATTATCATGTATCCAGATTTTACAAATTAAACAAAAGGTTATTAGGGGGGAAACACTATTAAAACAATTACATCTGGGAATTGTAATTTTCTTTAAATATTCTTGGGTAGAAGACCTAATAATTAATAATATTATTTCAACAAAAAAAGATATTTTGGGAAACACAGATACTTTCTCACTGAATCTGGTTTTGTTTGAGCGCTTTATAATTAGCATTTGTTCTTGAACTCATTTTATATATGGGTTATTTTTCAAATCCTGTGACTTCTGCATTCTTTAGAAAAGAGAAAAATAAAATCTATATTCCATCTAAATCTCAGAAGTAATATATCTACCTGATAACTTTGTTAAGCATTTTATATTGAGAAATCACCAGGTGTTGTTGGGTAATCTGGACCATGATACATTTGAGAGTAAGTGTGGTGTTTTCTTATTTTAGCGTGAAGGCTTCTCTCTGTTCGCGTCTTTCAAACTGCCTCTTCTCTGCTGATGGCAGGTCTCCACAACTCACAGAAGTCGAAACTACAAAGTTAGGATAAAACCTTGACAGTGCCCCAGTGAGAAAGCACATCATCAGACTCCTAATGATGCTAATGCGAGCTGCCAAGAGCTGTCACTCTAGAAGGCATGGCAGGCCCAAAGCAGAGAGTGGGGAATAACGACACGTTCTCGAAGCTGACAAGGAAAACAAATGCATTATGTATATGGATATAAGAAAGCGAACAGTGGCATCTTCAAAGGAAGATGCCTTTACATTTTACTATCAAGCAGGCTTGCCTGTGACACCTTGAAGCAAATATGGACAGGACCTGTGTCCTCAGCAGATCTAGCCTGCTTTTGCACAAGCGTTCAAAAAAAAACCAGAGTGATCGCTGCACACAATTTAGGGGAAAAAAAAAAAAAACAAAAACAAAACACTTCATCAAATTCAGATGTGATGTGACAGATCCAGGGAGAACGGGACTTGGTTTCTCTTCAGGATAGGATTGTCTAACACTTCACAAGAGTACGCTTGATCAATGCAATTCTACATGGGATTTGGAGAAACAGAGAAAAGCGATGGTGCCTTTTATATAGCAAGTACTCTCCTTTTCTCCTCTGTTTATACCTTGATGAGTACGAGCACGGGTGGTTCTTTGGGGATTTTATTTGCAGCATTGACTTTGAAGCACCTGGGAGAAACATCAGTAATACTTAGAACAAATACTACAGAAACGGCATTTTGTGTGCGTGATTGTGCCTGTGTGTGATTTCCGATCAAGGAATTATGGGCCGCGCCAGAATTTTCCTTCAACTTCTGTTACACCTGAGTGAAACTGGAGCAGAAAGGTTAATTGATTTACTCGGGGCCGTAAAGGAGCAACCCTAAACACTAGTGTTTTAACCTCAAGAGGCCAAGTCTTTGATCTGTTGCTCAGTCAGTTGAGCCAGACTGAGACGGAAAATGATACGCAGTCTCTGGGTAATAGGACGAAAGGTCAATACAATGTAGTGATTCAGGCATCACATGATTTTACTGACATTTGACACCGCTATATGAGGAGCAGGGAGGTGGTCCTTGTCTTGCAAGGATTTGCATTGCTAAGTGCGGTTTATTTCCGGGAAAATGCCAGATTCTCCTCATCAGAAATCAACTCCCCAGGTTCCCTGACAGATAAGCTTAGGTTTCGAGGGCGAACGTTTTTGTACACCGATCTGTTAGGTGTGACTAAACCTGACCAAGAGAAATCACCTCGGAGTACAAAGGGATTATTTACGTTTGGCAGTCTTCAATCCCTCTCTTGAAACTGTTGGCTTGGCGAAAAACACATCCATGCTTTCAGAACTCAGCCCAAACATCCTCTTCCTTCCACAGGGCCCAACACGTGTCATTAGCAAGTAAAAACTTCCATCATCGCAGTGTGAGCTACACTTCCCTGAGTGATTTTGAAATTAATGAAAACCCTGCAGGTTATCTAGTCCCCTGGGGGAAGTTGAGAGGAGAGCAGTAGGTCGCCATTGGACGTTTATCAGCCTTACCTTACTACTTACTACTCAATTTCTGCATGACCTTGGGAACTCCAATTATAAGATTCATCCTAGTGACTTTTTATTGATGGGGAACAGCAGAGTGATACAGTGATATTATAATACGATAAACAATAAAAATTAGGAAAAGTTCTTTGATGTGTGTCACATAATTGATGGCGTAAGTGTAATAGATCCTTTTATGACAGGATCTTTAATAAGATAGATTAGTCATTATATCTACGCACCAAAGATATTACAACTTTATTCAAAGGCTCAAAACTGTATTCATAAAGCATCATTCTTTATACATAAGTTCCTATGGCGAATGTGGTTGTTATCATCAGATCAACAACTTTTAAAATATAAGCTGCATTTACAGTCACCCAGATGTTCATTATAGGATAAGAAGAAAATAAAAAGAACTGTCAAAAGAGAAAATGATTACTTGTATTCTAACTCACCAATAATTGCTGAGGTTGTTTTTTTTGTGTGTGTGTGGGTTTTGTTTTTGGTTTTGGTTTTTTTTTGTTTTTTTTTTTGAGTATTTCTACACAGACTTTTTACATGCACATGGTAAGTTTTTTCATAGTTTGATCATAAGCGATAGAACTTTGTCTTGCTATTTTATACTCATTAGTGTCAAACTTTTCAGAACTAACAGATGACATCCCATATGTTATTTTGAGTATAAGGCATAAACTACATATAAACAATTTAGGATATGTCACAAAGGAATTATCCACATTAAAAGTAAGAAGCTAAATTTAGGTTCAAAAACAAAACTGAAGCTCTTGCAAAATTGTGCCATGAGAAATGACATCAATCTCTTCTTCCCCAAATTTTACTGATATTACAAAAAGCATAAATGGATTCTCTTTCCTTGGGGGCAAGGAGGCGGTTAACTGACACTGTTTTTTGCAATCCCAATGGACATGGCAGCGTCCTCCTGAAAAAGCAAAGAATTCTGAATGTGGAAATTTGTCCTGGAATGCCCAGAGCGACGAATCCTATGGTTTGAGTTGGTTTAAGGTATGAAGTGGCTTGGGTGTTATTTAGATATTCTCATTGCTGTATCCTCTCTCTGTGAAGCTTTAACATTAGATATTCACCCAAAGCCATGAAATGCCTTACATTTTCTCTTAGATGTGTGTCGTTTGCTGTATTAAGTGCAGAGAGACCATGACCATTGGGAGGTCCAGACAATGTGCCTTTTTCAGTAGAGGTCTAAAGAAGAAAATTCTATGGCGATGTTCTCTTTCTAGGAATGCCATCCGTTATCCATAATTAGGATGAGGTAGTCACATGTGTGACAGATACACTCTTCACTGGTTTCACACTACTATTACCCTATTACCCTATTACCTATTACCATGAACAGCTCCTCCCTGCCCCCCACCATCACTATCCCTCCAGGCTATTCTTTTTCACTTTCCTTTCATTCATTCTCTCCTTCTACCGCTACCTGTTCCATCGTTCCATCGTGCTAGACTTCAGCTGTTTGTTCTCATAGTTGCTCCGTATTCTTCCCATACAGAGTTCTGATCCCAACTCTTTGTCAGCTGCCATCGGGCAAGGTTTGGTTAACACAGGCATTGGAGAAAAATGAGAAGGTAGAAGGAAGGGAGAAATCAGGATTTTTTTTTCTCTCTTCTTTCCTTGTGTTGGGTTTCCAGCAAAGGCCACATAGGATCCATGGCTTAAACTTCAGTGGAACAGAGCTGCCATACTTTCACTTCTGCTTGGTAACACTGGACAAGGCTCTTTGGTGTCATTGTCTCCTCGATTCGTTTCTTGTTTGTTTTTGTTTTTATTTTTGTTTCTCCCCCCACCCCCCGCCCGAAGCCAAGTGTAGTTCTGATAACCCTCTATTTTTAATCTATGGGTTGCCTCATTGTCCCCTAATCATCTTGTCAGCCTCTCCCATCACTTCTGGTACCTGTTTCCTAAATGAAATCCCTTTAATCTAGAATATTCAGAGAGGTGTGTGCTTCCTGGTTCAACACTGATCGTTGTAGTACGATGTCAACAGTGGTGTTGGAAAAATACCTCTTATGATAGGATTCCAACGCTGAGCTTAACTCCTATTTGAATATGAACACATTCATGATGCACTTGCAGATGGCAAATGGGATAAGGGTGATTTGTGGTAGGCAGGGATATCATTTTTACTTAAATAATCATCTACGGGTGCTGAGATGGAGAGCTGGCCAAATTCAAGCTTTTGGAAAATCAAATTGCTGTTGTAATAGTAATGTTATTCTATGGTAACAAGGATAATGACAAGCGCAGAGGGCTGCCATCCATTTCTAAAGATGAAGAAGAACAGACAAAAAAGAAAAAAAATAATTATTGCACTTACATGTATGAATCTGTTAGAATCAGGCTTAAGATACTAGAGAACTTCTATGATAAACGTAAAAGAACTTATCATTTCCCAAAGCTAGAAGGAAGAGAGATGTGACTGAGGATTCGAACAAAAATTTAAATGTAAAGAAGCATGAATAAAGTACAAGTTGATCTCACAGCATCATCGGCCCCTGTGTTAACATTGGGACATACTGCTTCTGTTTAAAGCATTTATGAAGAAGTAGAGGGACCCTGAGATCTGGGATGGGGAAAATGTGTGCTGAGAAGCTTGCACCACCAAAATTTCCTCACGCTTCTTGCCAAGAGAATGAGGAACAACCTCACTATTAGAAAAGTAGTCTTCCCATAAATATATAATGCGTTCTTATGTCACCTGACACAGTTTGTTCTAGCCTGCCTCATAATCTCCCACTGCCTCCAGACCAATAACAATAGTTATTTCCCAAGATGCCCCAGGAAGAGAAACATAGGTGTCCTCCAAGGGGATATGACATACACAGCCAAGGAATCCTAAAATATCGTTAATTTTTATCTGTGCGTACTTGGATAAAAACATGCTAATCTATTCATAGAACCTTTCAAAAGGGACAAAATTAATTTTGGATGACAACAAATATAATGTGACACTAAATTTCCTTCTGAATTTAGAGAAGTTTGAATCTGATGTCTTTACTCAGTTGGCTCTTGAAGGCCGAGTTCAATAATTTACGTTAATGAGGTCACAAAAGCTGGGACTTCCCTGGCATAATGTAGAGGAAGGCATTTGAGTCTTGGGGAGATGGTAGCATTGGAGTGGATCTGATGAGTGCGCTTCTCTCCCTCTCCCTCAAGAGTGTGTCCTGGGAGTGCTCAGAAGACTTTGCCTTTACAAAGGAATTGATAAATGCACCTGGGAGGACAAAACCAGTATTTCTGGAAAGTTCTGTGGTGACATCCCTAGGTTAAGGATAAAAGTGGAGTTAAGTTGCAGTAGAATCTAGGTCCTTGATTTCCTTGGTAATAATGGGATCCCGGAAAGTAGGAGACTGGAGTTTGAGTGTTCTAGACTATATGAATTCAGTTACCATAATAGCAGTTCTGAAGTGGTAATCAGAATGTTTTGACACACCTAGGCTTGTGCTGGTAGTTAAATGAACAGAAGTACCTAGGAATAAACAGATGCACAGCCTCTTGATGTATTACTGGATCCATGTAACAGGAAAAGATCTAGATTTGGTGAAGAGAAACCCAATTTGCATCACCGCAAGAGGAAGTTCCAACTTTCCCCCCAGTTTCCAGTCAATTTACAGATTCAGGTGACTGACCATCCCAGTTTCTGGCTTCAGAACTGAAAATCCCACATTCTGGGAAACCCTCCAGTTTGGGCAAACTAGACTATTACTCATTCCATTTCAGATCGGAAGCCTCTTGATTAGAAAACAGGCTGAGTTACTTGAATAAGGATCTGGCACGAGAATATACTTAAATTTTGCTCCAGATGGACCAGAGGCCATCTAATATGACAAATGGATACTGAAGGGAAGGAAATGCTCACAATTTTAAAGATTTTTCTACTGGCTCTGAGTTGATGTGATTCCTGAGAAATAGAGGTGCCTTGGCTCATGTGACAGAGTGTGAAACTAGGAAGCTCAGGTGATAAATGCAGATCTGGCCCAAACCCATCTTCTTCCGGGACCAGTTGCAACATACATAGTCCAAAACCGGCCAGTCGAAAATCCATGCCACTGTTGTCACAAATAAACAATATCACCCCCCCTCAGAGAATCAAGGTAATTAACGCTGCCACCAAAGATTTGCAGATTCTGATCCTATCAAACCTACCTTTGATTCACCTGTTCGTCTGTCACAACAGTCAGATGCATCTGACAATGAGTGTGGATTATTGTAAGTATAATTAAATAGTCCCTCCAATCGCAGCTGCTGTGACAGATATGGCATCTTTGTTAGAGCGAATTAACACAGCTTTGCTCTGATATACCCCTCCTGACCTGCAAAATGCCTCCCCCCCCCTCCAGACCAATCATCAAAGACGATCAGAGCAGTTTGCCTTCAGCTGGGAGAGATCCTATTACAATTGCACTATCTTCCCTCAGGGATGTGTCAACTTTCCTGTTGTTATTAAAATAAAGTCTCCAGAACTTCGGTGTAATAGACATCCCACAGAACATCATTTGCTCCACCTCACTGGTTGTCCTTGGTGTGCAGAAAGGGGAAACCCCCAGATGTACTAGTTTGACATATGTTTGCCCAGAGGGAGAATAAAACCACGAAATTCAGAGGTCTGCCATTTGAAGAAAGGTTTTAGGGAGCAGATGGTCTTTGACATGTCAATATATCACCCCTGAAATGAGGTGAGGTGTCTCATCTTGCACTAATGCTGACCAAATATACAACACCTGTGGGGCTCCTTGAATTTTTTTTTTTTTTTTTGGAGACAACATACACCAACATACACTACAGATTTGTGTGTGTTCTCTGGACCCTTTTACCAATAATCCCTAAGGTTCCTAGTTTTCGGTGGGACCTAGAGGAAAAAAAGACTGTATCAAGTCCAGGCTCTGTGAAAAGCCACTTATAAATTAGGCCACAGCAGAATCTATGAAGCTCAAAAAGGTAAAGGAAATAAATGAAAACACAATGTCAAGCCTCTGAAGAGATATAGTAGGAGTTATAGAATTATGTTTTTTTCAAATCAATCAATTCAATTTCTTTCTCATTGTCACAGTTATTTCTTCCTCAACTCATGGATTACATAGGAGTATATGGCTTAACTTTCAAACATTTGGATATTTTCCCGTTATATTTTTCTTACTGATTTTTACCTTAACTCCACTGTGATCAGAGAACATTTTACATATGATTTTAATTCTTTGCAATTTCTTGGTGTCCGTCTGTGGTCCATCATATCATCTAATTTTGGACTTCATGCGTATTTGAAGCAAAATATGCATTCTTGCAATTATAGGTTGCAATTTTCTACACAGTAGGTACACATTTAAGGCAAGTTTGTAAACCTTGTTTCAAGTCTTTCAAATCTTCCCTGTGGTTTGATTTTTTGCCATTGGTGTCTGTCTGTATTTCCAGTAATAATTGTTTCATTGAATTTATTCCGCCCAACATTAGGACAGAACACCAGCGTTTCTTTGGTTACAAGTTTGCATGGCATATATTTGTATATCCTTTTCCTGACAACTTTTCCATACCTTTACATTAAAGGATTTATGCCAGCTTTTAAAAATCCTATCTATAGTTGTGTTTTTCCCCCCAGACATTGTTTTTTTAACTCAACTATGTAGTCTATTTATGTTTAATATAATTATTGATGTATTCGGGCTTAAATATGTTATCTTACTCTTGGTTTTTTATTTGTTCACCTCTTCCATATTTTTCTTACATCTCTATTGCCTTCTCTGGAATATATTTTTTAAAATATTCTATTTATTTTTCTCTATTAGCTTGTTAATAAACACCATTTATTTATTATTATTCTAATAGTTACCTTAAAGATTAAAGCATAAATCCTTTACTCATTATATCTAATAATAATTCATACTTTCATCATGATCAAGACCATATAAAGTTTCAGAATGCTCCAAATCCACCTGCCCCTCCAAACTGTTTTGCTATTATTGTCATGCATTTTAATTCTATATATATTATATATATTTTCTTCTAAGAAATCATGTTAAACAACAATATTCACTTAGATTTTGTCAGATTTTTAACTATCCCTTGGCTACTCAATACTTAGTGTACCTCTGTGTTTCAATCTAAGGCTCGAATTATACATGTATTCAAACTTTTCATCCTCTCTTATAGGTCTCATATAATTAGATTACATTCCATATCTTTCATTTTTCTTCATATATCAGACTTATTATTTTTTCTGACCTTCTAATTCAATAATGCTTTCTTCTCTTATATCTAAAATATTGTTGAACTTATCTACTTTGACCTAAATTACATTATAACTTTCTTCAGTTGTAGAATTTCTATTTAATTTTTTGTTATGGTTTCCATTATTCTTCATTTTTCTCTCATCTTTGTAGTCTATTTATACATTTAAATTAAAACCTATTTCTATTAGTTTCAATATCTGAATTTCCTATGGTTATATTTCTGTTAGTCACTCTCACTCTCCCCACCCCTCCCCTTCTCTGATCATTTCATCTTCTCTCCTGGCATATTGGTAATTTCGTTTGGATGCTAGACATTGTAAATGAACTATTTTAGAGACAATTATCAGTTATGTATGTCACTGTTTTTCTCCAGAGACTTTATTTTTGATTCTGGCAGTCAGTTAAGGTGGGGTCAGATATCTTAATCTAAGCATAGATTTCTTTCTTTCTTTCTTTCTTTCTTTCTTTCTTTCTTTCTTTAATTCAAGTTAGTTAACATTCAGTGTAGTATTGGTTTCAAAAGTAGAACCCTGTGATTCACTGCTTACATATAACACCCAGTGCTCATCCTAATAAGTGCCCTCCTTAATGCCACCCATGTTGCCTCTCCCTCCACCCACCTCCCCTCCAGCAACCTTCAGTTTGTTCTCTGTATTTAAGGTTCTCTTATGGTTTGTCTTCCTCTTTGTTTTTATCTTATCTTTCCCTCCCTTCTTCTATGTTCATCTGTTGTTTTTCCTAAATTCCACCTATGAGTGACATCATATGACAATTGTCTTTCTCTGACTGACTTATATAATGAAGCAGTGTAAAGGAAATCAAGGAATCAATCCCACTTACAATTTCACCAAAAACCATAAGATACATAGGAATAAACCTAACCAAAGAGGTAACAGATCCATATGCTGAAAACTATAGAAAGCTTATGAAAGAAATTAAAGAAGACACATGGAAAAACATTCCATGCTCATGGACTGGAAGAAAAAATATTGTTAAAATGTCCATACTGCCCAAAGCAAGGTACACATTCAATACAATCCCTACCAAAATAACACCAGCATTCTTCACAGAGCTAGAACAAACAACCCCAAAATTAGTATGGAACCAGAAAACACTCCTGAATATCCAAAGTAATGTTTAAAAAACAGATCAAAGCTGGAGGCATCACAACTCTGCACTTTAAGCTGTATTACAAAGCTGTAATCAAACAATATGGTTCTGGCACAAAAACAGATGCATAGATCAATGGACGGAATAGAGAACCCAGAAATGGACCCACAAATGTATCGCTTAATCTTCGACAAAGCAGAAAAGAGTATCCAATGGAAAAGAGACAGTCTCTTCAGCAAATGGTGCTGGGAAAACTAGATAGCAGCATGCAGAATAATGAACCTGGACCACCTTCTTATAGGACACACAAAAATGAATTCAAAATGGATGAGAGACTCCTTTATTATGGTACAGGGCTTCAGGCTGTATGAAGGCTGGCTGTACTTTTTCATGCTCTTTATTTAAAAAAAAGAAGAAAGAAGGAAAGAAAAAGAAGAAAGAAGAAAGAAAGAAAGAAAGAAAGAAAGAAAGAAAGAAAGAAAAGAAAAGAAATAAAGTTAAAAACTTAAGATATTTTCAAGGATCGTTACTCCTTGGGTGGGGTTTTTGACCCTCCAGCTTCATAAGACGGTTGAAAACTCTTCTTATTTATTCGGACTCTCTGTTCTTTTGAGAATTACTAACTTCCTTGGGAGAAAAAGTAGTGACACTTTCAGGTTCATTTCTCTTCACTTCCTTTTTATCTATTCCCTAGGCCCCTTCAGTCTGTGCTGCTCTATTAAGTCTCTAATGCCTTCAAACAGATTTTTGATATTTTGTTTAGTTTTATGTTACTCTTGATAGAATGTGTAGAACTCTAAAAGTGTTTTTGCCATTACTAGAAGTAGAAAATTATGATTATTGAGACTTTGAGTCTTTTCTTGTTACAAAGAGGATTAAAGTATCTGCATTTTAAAGGCAGCAAGTTGCCTCCGATTAGCGGGGAGCATAAAGGCTTGTATGATAAAACTGATAGACCGATGCAGAATGTTGTGACTAGCAAAATAGGTGGGTAGTGCCTACTTGACCTTGTGTGTTATCTCTCTCTTTCCTCCTCCTTTTCTCTGTTCTTCTTCCTACAAAAGGAAAGATGAAGCTTTCTGGCTGCATTTCCCAGACTCCTGTGTCACTACTTTTCACTTGTTTTGGCCAAAAAGAGGTATTGAAAGCAAATGGGGAGCATGAGGAAAGGAGAATTCAAATATTTTTCTCTTCCCCTTGTAAGGGGCATCTCTGGCAGGACCATGTCTGTTCTGCAGGTTTTGTGGTGGTTCAGGCCTAGTGACACCCCCCACCCAAGTCTCCTTTCAATACAGGATGATCCTGCTTCCTGCTCCTGCTTCTCTCGGGGTCACCTTCCTGTACACAGTTTATTTTCTCACCTCTTCCATATATCTAATTAGTTTAGTGGATCTAATTCCCTTTGTCCCAACTAATACAATAATAAGGGCAGAAAATAGAGAAATATGAAGGAATTCTGCAGTGCAAAATAAGGTCAGCATCCAATTCCTTCAAATTTTGACATAATGACTTTTCTGTAATAGACTTACTGCAAGAAGGGAAACACAATTTTGAAAAATGACTTTGTGTTTTCAACAACTTTCAAGAGGATGCTATGAAATCAAAGCAGCATGTCATGAAAAAGGACAATCTAGTTTTGATAAGGATTCAATGGGGAGGAAAAATAAGATTTCGGAATTAAAATTTTGATGGATGCAGCAACTAGCAGATTAAACTTTGAAGGAATTTGAATTAATGATGTAGCTTATAAATGAAAGCTTCATTTAGGAAAATAACTCCCTCAAATGGCTCTCAGATTGGATTAAAAAATAAACAGTAAGTGACTTCATGTTTACGAGATGTTTTTAAAAAATGACACATCAAGCATAAATATAAAATGAGGGTCAAAATTATATTAGACAAACACAATGAAAGAAAATAGTGATGACGATATTAATCTCAAATCATAATCAAATAAAACTATTACATGGGAAGATGATTTCATCTGGATAATACAAACAGGCAAATTTCATAGCTTCAAAATATATTAAGTAAATATGATATCCAAAATTAAAACTGAGAGAGAAAGAACAAGAGAGGAAGAATGGGGAGAGAGACTGAGCCCTGTAGTGGTCACATGCCATTTGGTCTACTTGACAATTTTGAACACATTTTTACATTTTGATAATTTATTGCCTTGTGAAACTTAGCTTTTCAAGGTTAAATACACAGAAATTATGTATCTGATGTTCAGTGGATGCTAGGTCATAAACATACGGCTGTTTCTGCCAACAAGACACATTTGCATGAGACCCTGATTCAGAAGTGAGCTACATGAAGAAATCATTATGAGATATTCATTTTGTTGGTTTGAGTTATGGCAGAGATAGCATGGCTCCAAGGTCAGCTTCTACTCTGTCATGACAGTTCGACACGTGGTTCATGAAGCTGATCCTGAAAGCTCAGCCTAGAGCCTTTCCTCTAGGACCTTCAGTGAGGTTATGGGTCATGCAATCCCCACTCTGACTGCAGTGGGTCCTACAACCTTCCCCCCAAAATGCTGACAAAGATGGAATTTTTGGCCAAAAGTATAGACAACACTCAAAGAAATGGAAACATGGAAATTTGGTTATCAAACATACTTATCTTTACGTGCAATGAAACCTGTTTAGTATTAGAGAATGGAGCACGGATAATCCTGTACCTATTAATTACAGTGTTAAAGGTACTTACTGAATTATCACCTATGGCCAGTCACTAAATTTTAAGTAAGTTGTTATGTCTGAATACATAACTGACATATCAGGGGAAGAGTTTAGTGATATATTCATGGATTTCGTTGACGATACGGTAGTTCTAGAGTGACAAAGGCCAAGAAGCAGCACTTAATTGGCAGATGCAAGTAGTTATAAAGGTATTAGGCAACAAAGACTGAAGGTTAATCAAAAGAGATTGGCCCACCAGCAGATTCAAGTGACCGATCACGAGGAGACTAGAAGTGACACAAATAAAAATCCTACAATTCTACATCTCAAAATAGAAAACTGATTCAAGACAATCCGAGTAGGTAAGGTAAAAATTTTGCATCTGAACTCCCTTTTTATATTTGCAATTCCCTTCTACCAGGATCTTTGTGAGAGATACCTCTCAGTGTTGGAAACAAATAGGCAGCTCACCCTGCAGCTGTGACTCAGGTGTACTCAGTAGGCATCCCCAATGTCACACACCTTTGCCTGTGGCAGTAACAGTGCCACCTAAGGCATCCCAATATTAATGACAGTGGCTACCTGTGATCAAGACTGTTTCTGTGATGTTGCTTTGCCTCCAGTCAGGACTGATTCTTAACAGCTCCTGCTTCTATTATCCCAGCCCAGTCCGCCAACATTCCAGAAAATTCTGTGAATTTATAATCATGTCAATGAATGCCTTTTAATGAATGCCTTTAAAAGACTCAGAGTCAGTTTCTTTCTCTCCCTCTGTCTTTTGCCGTCTCTCTCTTTTACAATTAATGCAATCTCCTACCATAATAGCAACTTGATATGGAACTTGAAGAATATTCTTCAAGACAAATACAGGACCAGCGTAGTAAACCAAGAAATTACCATGTGATACGTGACTTCGTAGTAGAACTAAATACAGTGAGAGGCACTGTCAGTGCTTGAATAAAAAGAGTGGTCACCAGCCTGATGTTAATTCTTGACAAATTATATTTTAGGTTTTGGAAATATCCTATTAAGGTAACAATGTGCACAAGTACCCTAGCAGATTTTATAAAAAAGTATTAAGCCAATAATAATATTATCACTAGGTAATGATTCTGAAAAAGAATTGAAAGGCCAGAAATAGACTACATATATAGTGGATTTTATAAAAGTAAATTATTCCGTGAAAATTAAGCTACAGGGAAAAAATTGCTTTTCAACTCACATTATTGATATAAATAATATATGAACGGAAACAGTTTAAGTGTGAAAATAAAGCCATTAAATACTGGAAGAAATCATGGATTAATA
Source organism: Prionailurus bengalensis (assembly GCF_016509475.1). Taxonomy (NCBI): domain Eukaryota; kingdom Metazoa; phylum Chordata; class Mammalia; order Carnivora; family Felidae; genus Prionailurus; species Prionailurus bengalensis. Next base: position 82,425,387 of record NC_057356.1, on the reverse strand, counting down.
CCTTTCTTTATTCGGAATGGAACTCGGAACTCAGAAAATATTAAAAATCCAATAGACGCAAAGCATGTCAGTGAAGACATTTTGCAAAGTGAGAAATGGATATAGCTTATGAGTATTTCAAAACTACTACATGTTACCAGCAATAAAAAATATTCATTAAATCATTAATAAAAGATCAATTTAAAAACTTAAATAGACAAAAATGGATACAGAAACTAAAAAGATTTTGCTTAAAACACCAAGCTAAAAGTATCATGCTAAATGCATGCTTATAAATGGAAGACAACTATGATAACACACCTTCCTTAGAAAAATAGTCTTTCTTATGTCTGACGAATCTTAAAAATTTCAGGTTTCATTGACCCAGTGATCCATGGCTTAGAGAAATTTTAGGTAAATTTTCATGTCAAAATTAATATATAACAATGATCATACAGGATTTTTTATAAAATAAACAATATTCTTACTACACTAAATAAATTATAGTTTATTATGTAGAATGATACAATACAAAATGGTAAATTAATATTTTTCAATAATGTATGAAAATTAATAATATGAAAATGTGTATACATTTAATATCAATTATCTAATATACCTATAATGAAAAGAAGAAGATCAGGGAGCCTGGGTGGCTCAGTTGGTTAAGCGACCGACTTCGGCTCAGGTCATGATCTCGAGGTCTGTGAGTTCAAGCCCAGCGTCAGACTCTGTGCTGAGAGCTCAGAGCCTGGAGCCTGCTTTGGATTCTGTGTCTCGCTCTCTCTCTGCCCCTCCTCTGCTCACGCTCTGTGTCTCTTTCTCAAAAATAAAATAAGCATTAAAAATAAATAAATAAATAAATAAATAAACAAACAAAAAGATCAACAGAATAGAAGATCAAAAAGGATAAACTACAGGTTTTTGAAAGAAAATATTTGCAACCGTTTTGGAACAGTAGAGTTTTGAGAATTTTATCTTTGTAAGTTTCTAACATCTTCATTCTTTCTTCTTTAAACCCATGATTAATTTTATAATATATTCTTATTAAACATGTGTATATCTGTGTGTGTCTATGTATATATTATGTATGTATGTGTACTTTGTTTTAATGTATTTTTCTGTATGCTGCTAATTCTTGATTATAGGAAAAAAGGAATAGGAAATAAAATATACTTTTTATTTAAATGTAAATACAGCCACAGAAACACATCAATTTTTGTAAATGTGAAAACTCTCTTTAGCTCTAATACCTGTAATCTCAATGTAATGTGTCCACCTTTGACTGTACTTGGTTATGTTTTCTTAGATTAATTTTTTTAATGTTTATTTATTTTTGAGACAGAGACAGAGCATGAACAGGGGAGGGGCAGAGAGGAAAACACAGAATCTGAAGCGGGCTCTGAGGTGTCAGCACAGAGCCCAACGCAGGGCTCGGACTCACAGACCTTGAGATCATGACCTGAGCCGAAGTCGGACGCTTAACCGACGGAGCCACCCAGGCGCCCCTGTTATTTTTTTTTTTTTAAGAACATAGTCTTCATTACCTTAGAGACTGCCGAAAGGGCCGATCTGGATGTTCAAGTGTGTGTACTACTATTCTCTTTGGGCAGATTCATGCATGGACTTTTTTTTTTTTTGAAGGTTCACTCAAAGATAGACCTAAGGGCCTTTTTAAATGTATAATGGAAGAATTTGCATACAATGGAAACAACCTGGAAAATAGTGAGTCACAAACGATGCCCATCAAAAATCAGGGATTACAAAAAAATAAAATAAAATAAAGAACCAGGGATTACAGTTTACTTTAGAAAGTGCCATGGAGCATCTGATAATCACAAAAAATTATGACAACTTGACTTTGATGGCAGCTCAGCTCTGGAGAGTAGCAGCACTGTATTCTTCTTTCTGATACCAAGCTAGGACCTTATTCTAACACCAGTCCTTAGGGATGCCTGTCATCTGCTGACCTTAGGAAACCACTCATGGTCATTTTGGAGTGTTGCTTGGAGGTCTTTAAATCAGTAGCATGTCTTATGTGACAATTTTTTTTTTTATTCCGTAGAACTGATTTCAAACACAAGCTGCCATGGCTAAGGGCAAGTTTTAATTATTCACCAAGGGACAAAAAGGAGAGTGTCATAGCAAAATGTTGATCTTTCCTTAAGTTTGTAGAAAGAGTGTAAAATGCTCAAGACAAAAAAAGAATATGAGGGGAAACTATGGGATAACTTTGAAGAAAGAGTTTTGGTTTACAATTATCTACATAAAGTTGTTGTTGTTGTTGTTTCCCCTGACCTCTAGGTCCGGTACACAATTTCTATTTGAAGCAAGTACAGCTATGACTTAACACTGGAGATCAAAATAAAAGGGAGATTAAAATACTTGCTTCCAGTTACTGAGTTTGATTTCTTTTCATGTGTGTGTGTAATGACAAATTTTATAGGAGATGTCATTAACACCTTTAAAGGTGACACCTTTAAAGGACCTCTATGACTGGTGATGATAGACTTCCTTGACATACTAAAGATTCCAAAATGCATCCAAAAATATCTGGAAGATGACAGAAAATCACTTGAAGTGGGCAGGCATCCATGGAAGGTCCACTCTAAGTAAGGCAACTGCCAGTCAATGGGATTACATAACCTTTAAGTTCAAGAGACTGATGGGGAAGCCCACAGCCTTCTGAGGAAGATAAATAGCTAAGCAAATAATTTCAATGAAGTGTGAAACATGCACTGAGAGAATTATGTACTAAGTGTTTTCAAGAACAGACGAATAAGACAAAATGAAGCATTTGAAAAATAGAGATTGACAGAAAGTTAAAACGCTGATAGAAAAATAGCTTTTATGGAAAAAGGGAGAAGGTTCTTTGAGGATCTCATATACTACAGTGTTTCATTGACTAGAATATGATGACGATCTAGAATGTGGAGGGTGTGAAAACTCTACAGGAAAGTAAGAGCCAGATCACAGCTCACCTACCCTATGAAAGATATTCGCCTTTTAAATAAAGGTTCTTAAAAGTCATTGAAATATTCCAAACAATGGAACTAAATAATCACTTTTGTCCTTTACATAAAACATGTGTATTACATTGTGAAGAATGAATTGAAGCTGTCCAGGATGGAGACAAAGGGACAATTAGGAGTTCTTGCAACAATCTTGGTGAAAATATTAAGAATCGGATCAAAGGAAGTGGCATGGGGAAGAGAAGGGACAGAGACAAAAGGAAATAGAACTGATAGCAAAAGCTATTTTATTAGGTATGTGAAACTGATAAAAACTATTTCAGGGTCAAGGTTGATGATGATAAAATTTGTGACATGATCATAAAAGGCAACATTTCCTGACAGAAGATAGTCACTTTAATTTTGGACATGTTGAAATTGTAGAAAGTGTGGGTCATACAGGTGGAAATGGCCATTGGCAAGTTAAATGTAAAGCTTAGAACCTGGGGAAGAGGTCTGGGATAGACAAATGTTATAGACACTAGTTCATAGCTTGATATCTTCTTTATTCTATTTTTTCCAAGTATTAGTAATGAATTAACTATGACAGAAAATATGACCCAGTGAAAATTTATCAAAACAAATAATGTAATAGAATACATGATTCGATTTTTTTTTTAATGTTTATTTTTGAGAAAGAGAGAGAGAGACAGAGCATGAGCAGGGGAGGGGCACCGAAAGAGACAGACACACACCAAATCCAGAGCTGACTCCAGGCTCTGAGCTATCAGCACAGAGCACGATGTGGGGCTGGAACCCATGAACTGTGAGATCATGACTTGAGCCAAAGTCAGACGCTTAACCAACGGAGCCACCCAGGTGCCCCTAGATTTTTAAATACGGTGTTTTTTAACCATTAGATAGCTATAAATTTTTAAGACTTAAATGAGGAGTTTGAGTGTCTGAAAGAGCCAGCCCTGTTTCCTAATTTTCCATTCTATTTTTTTAATGTGTATTTACTTATTTTGAGAGAGAGAAAACGAGCACGTGCACATGAGCCAGGGAGGGGCAGGGAGAGAGGGGAGAGAGAGAATCCCATGCAGTGTCTGTGCTGTTTTCACAGCCTAACATGGGACTTGATCTCATGAACCACCTGCACCTCACACGCTGTGAGATCATGACCTCGTCCAAAGTCAAGAGTCAGACTCTTAACTGACTGAGTCACCCAGGTGTTCCACAATTCTCCATATTAAAAGATAGCTGAGTACCCAGAGACTTCCACTTTCCCTTCCAACCTGAGACCTACACAGGACGTGATCCATGCCCAACACTGGGAGTTGTTGTGTAAAATATTGATTTGACAGTTGCAGAATCCTAGAACTTTGCCATCGGATAATGCACTCTAATCATTCTGGATCTTCTCTGGAAAAACAAGGAGCTCCACCTACGTGGTCACTCAGATTCTTTTTAGATCTACCCTCTAATCAGCTTATTTTTTTTTCTGGTAATTATATAACGCAAAATAAGACTATTGTTTCTACTTTCTAAAATGTATCCACAGAGAACTACTATTACAGATGCCTGGGGCACCTGGGTGGCTTAGTCAGCTAAGTATCCGACTTCCACTCAGGTCATGATCTCTTGGTTTGTGGCTTCGAGCCCTGGGTTGGGCTCTGTGCTGACAGCTCAGAGCCTGGAGCCTGCTTCGGATTCTGTGTGTGTGTCTCTCTCTGTGCCCCTGCCCTGCTTGTGCTCTGTTTCTGTCTTGCTCTCAAAAAATTTAAATATCAAAAAATGAAAAGAATAAAAGTAAAAAAAATATTTTTAGTAAATTTAAAAAAAGATGCCTGATTTGGGGAGAACAGGATGGAAGGTAAAATATGCTAATATTTATTATAGTTCATTACAGACAGTCCCCATTTGTGATAGTTTGACAGGATTTTTCAACTTCGTGATGGTGTGAAAGTGATACACATTTAGTAGAAATTGTACTTGGCATTTTGAATGTAGATCCCTCCCCGGGCCAGTGATAAGTGGCGTGGCCCTCTTCCGTGATGCTGGGGGGTGGGAGGGCAGCACCTTGGTTCCCAGTCAGCCAGGGACCAGTGAGGGTCAACCACCAACACACTGACAACCATCCGTGTCCACACCATTCTCTCATTCCCTTTCAGTGTGGTAATCAATACATTAGACAAGATAGTCAACACTCGATTAACAAATAGGTTTTGTGTTCTATGATTTCGCCCAACTGCAGCCTACTGAAAGTGTTCTGAGCACAATTAAGAAAGGCTAGGCCAAGCTCTGATAATACTTTCAACTCACAAAGGGTTTGATGAGATGTAACCCCACCATATATTGAAAAAGATCTGTATAAATATGAACCACCAAATCGAGCACTCCTGCCTCCTGGTGAAGGTTAACCAAACTTCAGTATGTCAGCAAGTTGGAAATAATAGTCTCAGGCATATGTCTTCTTAAAGCCATGTATGTGCCTAATGGCGTTCCTGTGTCTCTCCTTCTAGATAATGACATTAGAATAATCTCTGTGGAAGAACTTGGCCTCTGCATAGAGCACAGAGCATCCATGTGACAGTGCGGAAGGTCAAAAGAACGTGTTTTCTCTATTATTTTATTTTTTTATTTTATTTTTATTTTTTTTAATTTTTTTTTCAATGTTTATTTATTTTTGGGACAGAGACAGACCATGAACGGGGGAGGGGCAGAGAGAGAGGGAGACACAGAATCGGAAACAGGCTCCAGGCTCTGAGCCATCAGCCCAGAGCCCGACGCGGGGCTCGAACCCACGGACCGCGAGATCGTGACCTGGCTGAAGTCGGACGCTTAACCGACTGCGCCACCCAGGCGCCCCTCTATTATTTTATAATAAATAAAATTTATTTCTCTATTTCTCTATTATTTTCTAATACATAAAAAAGTAATCCAGCACAGCTACATGTTTTAAGATACCAAAGAGCCTAAATAGGGCTTATTTGAAATGTCAAAATGAGCAAGATCAGTCTGCATACATACAAACAATTATTATATTTTCAAGACTTTGAGAAATCTACTACAACGCCAATCTAGCTTTCTTTTCTGAAGAACCTCATGGAACACAGAGGTACCAAAAGCAGAGAAGTTCACAAAAAGTCAAAGGAGATCAACTCACCCAGTGATAACAAGAGAGAAGATCCTAGAACCAAGTAATATAATAGCTGGATGCCTTCTGAATGACTTAGAAAAGAAATTCATGCTCACTAGAAGCCAAAATAGCTTTGTCAGCGGATTTATGATTGGCAGCTGGTAAAATTAGCCCACATGTAGCATTCAGACTTCAGCAAGACATTCGATACCTTTCATCATAATGTACATTTGGGCAAAACAATGAAAGACTAAATAAATGTTCCAGTGAATGGGTGAACTAGTGAGTGAGTACATTTTTTTTGAGACAGTCAACAGTATTTAAAGTGAGCTACAGGAAAAAAAAAAGATTATGTGAACTACGAGTTGCCATTTTTCGAAATATGAGACAAATGCATTTCTACGTCATTTTTAGAAATATGTGTTGCCATTTGGGGGACTGTCTGCCCTTGATCTATTTAAACAATTTATTAACCATAGGAATGCTTTTAATGAAACTTGAAAGTGTACAGATGCAAATGGAGACTTTTAAGTATTTGTTTCCTCAATTACAGAGAGCAGGCTTTGATTTTTGGATCAACTCAACTATTCCGAAATATTGCTGATATGGAGCATCACTCTTTTCATATGAGCATAAATATTAGCTTTATTTAAATAAATATACATAAAGCATAATGTGCCAAAGAGTTGCAAACTTTATTTACTATTTGGTCAAATATATGGACCTCTTCATCTCTCAAATGGCATCTGGTCAAGCCTTGAGGATTCTTTTGAAACAATTGCTATTTTCCTTTATTTCCTTAGGGACGCTTTCTGGCCAGATGCATTATGTTGTGATTTGCAATTTTTATATAAAATAAATGCTGGAATCAATGCAATATTTTCCCACTTGAAACTACTCAAAGGAGAATGCTCAGGTGACAAAATTATTTGGTAACTACGTAATGAACTTTGATAGCAAAGGGCATTCAAAAGAGAAAATATTTGATGCTGAGAAGTCAAATATTTATTTATCTACGGGGAATAAAATGGGAAATTACAAAATTAAGGAAAAGTATTGATTTATAAACAGAGTCTTACATTGACTGTCAAAAACATTTTATCCAGTGAGATGTTCCATTAACCAGATATAGCTATAAGAATGCAAGTCTGTTTTTTGTCTTATGTTCATCTAAGGAACAAAACAGCTCCTTATTGAAAAACCGTACCTTGTCATCTGTGTGTTTCTTTTTTCCAAAGGTGATTTCTATTTTTCCACTTGTTCTTTATTATTTGGCCTTTAAAAGTGAAAGGATTGGCATTACTATTGTTCTAGAACTACACAGCCACATTTTTAATAATTGCTCGCATGACTGGGACCCAAAATAAAATTAAAAACTGACCTTTTATATTTATATAATATCTGTGGACATTGTTTACTTTTCTTTGGTACCAGGGTAATCTATTTTCTATATATACTCGTGTGTGTCTATTTTAGTTTCTTATTGGTTGTCTTTGAATTGTAATCTGCTTAAGCAAAACATGTCTCAACATCTGAGATAGACATTGGAAATACGGAGTCAATATGCAGTCACGGCTTTAACAGAGGAAACTGGATTTAAATAAGAAATCATAAAAACATATAATGATAGTCTTGAAGTATGGAGAGGGTGCAGAATTAGTGCAAGGTGGTGAGATGTTAATCCTATTCGGGTCCATAGTAAGAAATAGCTTTCTTAAGTAGGTAACATTTGAGATGAATTTTATATGACATTGACACAAACTTCAGAACGGAGACAAGACCTAACTTTTTTTTTTCAAATTATAAACAAAAATCTTATTATTTGTATTATTATTTATTATCTTATTTTCAAATTATAAACAAAAAATTATTTTAAAAATCTAGTTAATTATTTTCAAGGTTAATAATCCATGACCAGCAAATTTTATGACAATTCACATTTGTCTGCTTTTAAGTTCCCCCTGACCACTGATGTTACCAACAAAATTGATAAACCTTCAGCTATCCATGTTTGAGAAACTACTAAATGAATAATATGAAGCCAGGGAACTCAGAAAGATTACATCTCTACACTTTAGCTTAATATCATTAAAACAATTTTCTCACTGTAATATAAAAATACCGTACTTGAGAAAAACGTGCTAGAAGCATACATAAGGACATACTTGGTCCTATGGTAACATATTTATATATATTTTCTGTTATCAGTTTTCTCTAATAGCTTGGTCATCTGTCATTGATAGAAAGGGAACTCAGAGAATCCAATGTCCCTTCTCCCCATAGTAACTTTCATGGAACAGGGTGTGCGCAGCAGATGAGGCTCTGGGGACCACACCCATACCTTTCATGAGCTAAAGGCTGTTTAGTGGGAGCAGCTATTATGTGTTGGATGAAGACATACTTCTGATCACAGGAACTTGCTCTAGGTCTTTCTACACGTTCTCCTAAGAGCAAGTTTCAACCAAAAATGGCATATGAATAAAATCCCCCCATTCCTTTTTCCCTTGGTTGAGACACGTTTATCACTGCCTCTCTGGGTCTCTGTGTCTCTGTGTCCCCCAGGAGGATTTCTCTGCAGTTGTTGATGGAAGTATATCCAGAGGAGAGTTTCCCAGCAACTTAGTAGACTCCAAGCCACCCGCAAACATGACCACTAGAGGAAGATTCAACTTTGAACTTTTATTTCCAAGGTATGCAGCAAATCAGTGCCATCTTCCCAAGTCAGGGCTTTTCGAGAAAAACCCTCCCTCTTCTCCAACCCACTCGCTCCAATCCCTGGAAATTTGGGGACTGTCAAGATACAGAGGGGAAAATTGAAGCTCAGAAAGAGAAGATAACATGCTGACCACACCTCAATTTTTAAAAGCTGACGTTTTGAAGGCAGGTGCAGCTGAGAGAATAGGTAAAGCCTTAAGTTTAAAATGGCTTTGGAGTTTGTATCATTATTAAGCACTAAAATTACTGAATTCAGGCTCTGTTCTGTGACTTAAAATGGCCGTATAATGTTTTATTACAAAATATTAAACAGCGGACTCATGGAACTCAACTAAGTTTCTATTCAAGCTCAGGCAAAAACTAACTGTACTGAATACATTTATGATTAGAGGGAGACAGGACTAGATCTCTCCCACAAACCATGCATTCCTCTTATGAAATTTTTGTAATTTTCTGCAATTTTTCTGGGCACTAAGTGGAGATATAATACGGTACCAGTTACTGCTTCTGCTGCATAAATATCAATTAATATATTTGAAAATGTTTGGACCATTGTGTATACTAAATTACAAGTAATACTCCCTGCAGTTGTAGTATGTGGGAGGTATACACAAATTCGTTCTAAAGGGTTGTAACTCTTTTTGGATGGAGGAAGGATGTTCAATGAACCTCCCACAATGGCCCTGATTGAACAGGGTTTTCCAGGATTAATAAAGACGTCTGAATGCACATGATGGGGCAGGTAATCCAAGTATCATATACAAAGTCATAAAACTCAAAGGAGGAAGATACTTTTGCAGAAATGCTATAATATTTTACCCTGTTTGTGTACTTCTCTGTATCTTAATAGAATAGATAATACTCTACAGAAGATGTATTTTTTAAAGTAATAATTTAAAACCAGCATACTATTTTAATGGAAAGAACATAATGCCCTGGAATATTCACCCTGAGTTCCCCACCAGCCATCTCTGTGACTTGGAGTAATTTATTAAATAACACTGAAAAGCATTTCTCATTTTCTCATCTGAAAAGCAGTCCAGGTGGCTAGGATCTCTTTCTTTTTTTTAATTTTTTTTTTCAACGTTTATTTATTTTTGGGACAGAGAGAGACAGAGCATGAACGGGGGAGGGGCAGAGAGAGAGGGAGACACAGAATCTGAAACAGGCTCCAGGCTCTGAACCATCAGCCCAGAGCCCGACGCGGGGCTCGAACTCCCGGACCGCGAGATCGTGACCTGGCTGAAGTTGGACGCTTAACCGACTGCGCCACCCAGGCGCCCCATCTTTCAACTCTATTTGTCTGAGATTGTGTAATTTGTTTTATAAAGTAGGATTTTTTTTTTCAACGTTTATTTATTTTTGGGACAGAGAGAGACAGAGCATGAACGGGGGAGGGGCAGAGAGAGAGGGAGACACAGAATCAGAAACAGGCTCCAGGCTCTGAGCCATCGGCCCAGAGCCCGACGTGGGGCTCGAACTCACGGACCGCGAGATCATGACCTGGCTGAAGTCGGACGCTTAACCGACTGCGCCACCCAGGCGCCCCTAAAGTAGGATTTTTGAGAATAACTAAAACAATTGTAATCATACTATGAGAGATGACCTACAAAAATGTTAAGAGATACCTGATGTTTTAAAGAAGAATATTTTATTTATTTATTTATTTTTATTTTTTTTCCACGTTTTTTATTTATTTTTGGGACAGAGAGAGACAGAGCATGAACGGGGGAGGGGCAGAGAGAGGGAGACACAGAATCGGAAACAGGCTCCAGGCTCTGAGCCATCAGCCCAGAGCCCGACGCGGGGCTCGAACTCACGGACCGCGAGATCGTGACCTGGCTGAAGTCGGACGCTTAACCGACTACGCCACCCAGGCGCTCCAAGAATATTTTATTTAAAACATTAATGTCATCATCATTTATCTAACAATCAGATCCAAGAACAATCAAAGGTGATCCATCGAATGGATTATCTCCTGGGGTTCTGGATATGAAGATTAGGAGAAATCAGTATTACAGACTTTAGGATAAAATTAAGTATTATGAGGAAGTTGATAAGGAAGCTGAACTAGTATCATATTTACCCCACCCTCATTTTTTTTTTCAGGTAAGAAAAAGAAGCCAGGAAACCTTCCTTCAATTATAAGGGTAAAATTAAAGGTAAATCAGGACAATTTTTCTAAATGTCCCTGTCTGGTTCAAAGCAATAAATTAATCTTGAATACAGCAATAATATTCAGTTTTGTAAAATGCCCAAATTTTCAATCTGTAAATCCAATGATATAGGACTTACTTCGAGCTAAGTTAATAGGTATCATTAATACACTATCTATCACCATAACAACAATAAGATCAATCCAACTCTTTAGGATCAAACAATTTTCTTCAAATGGTTTGTATTCTATTCAAGCATTTATTCATTTAACAATATATTTTTTGAGTACTCAGTATGTCTGGTCCCATGCTAGGACTTGGGAATATAATTGTAATCAAGACAAAAGGATCCCTGCCTTTATGTAAGGAACCACACATTATATTGTGGAAAGATTGAACAAATTAGTATTTAAATAAATAGATAAATGTCATAGGTGATGACAGATAAAAATAGATGATAGATAAATGATGGATAGATGATAGATAGATAGATAGATAGATAAATGGCATAAGAAGTATAAACAATATGGTGTACTTGGGGCCTGGAGGAGGTGTTGTTTGAACAGAGATAAGCCAGTCATGAGAAGAGGTGAGCTAAAGCAGAGCGAGAACAAATTTTAGATCGTAATGGAGATTGGGTTGTAGGACATTCTAACTCATCAAGAGAGTCAGTAATTTAGCATTCTCTATTACTTTGAGATTGCCAACTGTAGATGATTAAAATAATAGAGAAAAGAATTTCAGTATTGCATCCTATCCTACCAAACTCAGCGATAGTAAACTCATTCAAAACCTAGATGGTGTGAGTTGTTGCTCGTTATTCTTCCCAGATCACTGTTAAAACCAAATGTTTGCTACATCATATTATTGTGATAAATAACATCGACACATTAGACATCAGCTGCACAGGAACTGTCTCTATCTGTAGAAAGAAAACTGGGAATACACTGTGATGAGTCTTGTCACTGACCAGGTAAAGCCACTTTGTGCATTTTCCTTTCTCAACCCAGCATTTGGATTCAGCTCTCCTGTGCTATTGAATCTGCCAATTTAGTTGTGATTGTTCCCAAACAACCTTCAGCAGTGTCATCTATGTTCTGAATGACTTAATATAGCTGAGCAACATTTACACTGGGTCCAGAGTAATCCTGACTTGAATAAAAGGCTGCGTTATTACTAGCTATAATGAGTCCAGGGTGTAATTATATACAAGAGTCACAAACATATTTTGTAGTGTTCTGACAATAATAACCCGAGGTACTGTACATATGCTTGTAATTCTCATCCCAGTCAAGCTGGCATCCATGGTTGATCATTTGGTATTTAGATTAAAGAGCCAATTATGAAAATATAAGCTGGGTATGGGATGAGTCACACATACAATATATAACACAGATGGTCAAAGAAATTTCCAGCTATTCTAACTACTAATATTTTCTCTGTCATTTTTATAAAATATTTATGATAAGAAACACCACTTTTAAGATGGTTTAATTATATGAACGGGCACGAAAAGATCTGGCCAAAATCAGGCAGTGAATGAAGGTCGTCTTTTTTTCCCGAGACTCTTTCTGTTGGATTTATCAACACAGCCCACAGACTGTACCACTTGGTAGGTTTTTCTCCTTTTGCTTACTTCAGAGATCAAATTACATTTAAGATCTACTTTAAAAATAATGTATGATCTTGGTCATTTTACCATTATTGCAATTTTTGGCCAAGAAAATATTTTTTAAAGAAATAATTGCATTCTAGGCCTCGTGACTAATGTTGCCACAGATAGTTTTAGTAAAAGGAGCATAACTATTAACAATCAGCTAGAATATATATTTTGGGGTCCTTCTTAGGTCTATGAATAACCCGTCGATGCCAATTTAAATAATATGCACATTAAGAAAATATTTTCAAACTATAATGATGATTAAAATTACAAAGATTATAAACAAGAGCATAACAGCAATAGAAATAAACAGTAAATAGAATATTTCTGTGAGTGTACTCCTAACCTCTCCAGAGAAACATTTAAAATTACAGGTATATCTTGTACACAGATATTTTAGAGCTTTTAGATCTATCATATCGCTTTTTAGAGGGAAACAGCAAAGGGAAAGTAATTTGATGTAGGAAAGAAACTGATGGATGTATAAATACACTGAGGAAGGTGGACACATTCCCTGTCTCTGGGGTTCATTGCCATTTGCACACACAACCATTTCGAATTCTTGCCAACATAGACACAGCACACAGCTCAACATCATCATCCATATATCATCCAGTGAAACACTTTGAAACTCTAGATGGGAAGGAAAACAATGTTTTATAAATAAAACACTGGTTCATAATTACAGTCATTATTACTGACCACTTATAGAAATAGATTTTGACATTTGAGTTACCATATTATACACTATACCCTTAAACAATCTTTTTCCAGAACACAACTGAAAGTGTGTGTTGAAAGCTGGATCTAAGGGTATTGTGAAGGTTTCATTTTATTAATCTGTTATTTACCTCCATACTTGGTAGGTCATGTTTCAGGTGAAGCAAGAAGCATCGTTTTGTTAATTTTTGAGTTGCCATAGTTCTTCATTTGAAGGAATTTAAGAATTGTAGAATCTTAAGGAAAAATAACTTAACCGACTGGTAAACTCCAATGACTCATCAAGATGAGGAGCAAAAGGCAAGGTCAACAGTTGGTGACTGTTTCTTTATATTCTGATCCCAGATGCTGGAAATCTTCAATCTGCCTCTCTAGAGAACATTTCAAATTAAAGGAAAAGATAGCAACATATTTTTATTAAGCTAGACATGAAAACTTTTCTACAAATCCCTAACCCACCTAAGAGAACTTGACAGTGTTATAGAACTATTTTGCAACGGGGTGCCTGGGTGGCTCAGTCGGTTAAGCGTCTGATTTTGGCTCAGGTCCTGATTTCACCTCCCCTGCTCGTGCTCTATCTCTCTCTGTCTCTCAAAAATAAATAAACATTGGGGGGAAAAACTCCACTTAGAACTATTTTGTAAAGATTCCATAGATGACCCAGGGGAGGCCAGGGAGCGCTAATGATTATCAGCCGTTGTCAGATTATTTAGTGCTCAGTTACTGTGAAATATGTGTGTGAGATCCCGTTGAGTGGCTACGGGACACTATTAGACCTGTGAGATATCGGCAATTCAAATATTTCCAGAATGTAGTAATAAGCAAGTGGAAGACACCATCACCTGTTGAGGGCATGTGCTTAGTGCAGTTAGCATACACTTCTGACTTCGTATTTTATCACTTAAGGCTTTTTTCTGTCTTTCATGTTTTTTCTTAATAAGTTGAAAAGATCTTCTGTAGGTAAATTGATGTCTTAATCCATTATAAACCCATAATTACTACTTTAAAAAATAGTAATGGATATATTTTAATCATTTTATCAGTACCAAAAAGAATGTCAAAAAGGACAAGCATGAGGTGTATCATGTGGAAAATATTTCCTTGATGGTAAAAAAAAAAAAAGTCACTGGGATCTGAAAAGAAAAAGTACGTCTAGTTCACAAGTTATCTAAAGTTAGAACCTATTTTTGAATATTTCGTTCATGAGTATGTGAGTCATTCAATAGGGTCTCTTCAGTTAACTAAAATGACACATAATTATATTCCAATTTAAACATTCTTTCATAGTTTAAATTAAGTATTCTATGTATATATTATGAATAAGAAGAAATTGAAGGGTAAATTTAGAAATAACTTTATGACCTATATTTAATCACCAATCAACAATTATGTCGTAAGCTCCCATTGTGTTGTGGACAAATGTTTTGCTTTGGGGCTATAAGGAGCTTAAAGTTTATGGAAGAAGTCAAGCCTTGACCTCCTGCTCATAGCAGGGTCATAGTTCTCAGGTTGTCCATCATTTCCTACCATTACCTAAATTTTCCTCTAATTTTTTGAACACTTTAATAGACATAATATCCAGACTGAGAGAATATTCTTCAGGAGACAGAGCTTTTAGTAGAAAAACTTAAGCTCTAGCTTCAGGTAGAAAGGTTATTTTGAAGGTTTCTTCCTCTAAAATAGAAAGGACCAGTTATCATGAATCAGCAACATCTATAATTGTCTATTATACAATAAACTATAATAGTCTGTATTTTTGCTGACTCTAGTCTCCAATTGTGAATTCTCACACCCTATTGTTACTGGAATACCCAAATGGCTCCCGTACATAAGAACTTCTTGTCCACTGACTCCATTTATGAACAGTGCCTGCCTCTCTCCTGACCCCAAATGTGAGTATGGTATCTCTTTCTAGAAGCTTCAAACTGTCCACCACAGTCCTTATTGCACCTGAACCACATTCTCCTGAGTAGCTGTGTCATCCCTGTTAAATACCGCTGTCTCCTGTTTGCATTTTCCTCTGTCCAAATTCTTGTTGTTTTCTATCTAAATGTGATACAATAAAAAAACAAAAAAGTCACTCATCTTTCCTTCATACTGTGGTGAGCAGGCAGTAAAGCCTACCTGTTTGTCTTGGAAAATGCACAGGGACTTTAGTCAAAATCGATTCCATTTTTACTTATTTAAAGTTTTCTTCAAAGGACTCACTCAGGTGTCTGTGACGGGGCTGGTTCTCATACAGTTTGAGAAGCCAAAATTCTGTTTCTCCATGTATAGAATCATCTCTCTCCTAAAAGTCTGTCCTGTGCTACACAGTGTGCTTTTTTTACAAATGCAAATTACCTCATAAGCGATGGGTACAGAACAAATGATGTCCACACAACAGATTTGTCGTGTTGGTCCAGACCTGAATTTTCCCAGAACGTCATTTTAAAGCAATCAGGGGAAAGCCTTTTCACAATTAAAGAGTAAGCACACGGGGCGCCTGGGTGGCTCAGTCGGTTGAGCATCTGACTTTGGCTCAGGTCATGATCTCACAGTCCGTGAGTTCGAGCCCCCTGTCGGGCTCTGGGCTGATGGCTCAGAGCCTGGAGCCTGTTTCCGATTCTGTGTCTCCCTCTCTCTCTGCCCCTCCCCTGTTCATGCTCTGTCTCTGTCCCAAAAATAAATAAATGTTGAAAAAAAAATTAAAAAAAAAAATTAAAAAAAAATAAACGTTAAAAAAAAATTTTTTTTAAAAGAGTAAGTAAGCACAATTAAAGAGTAAATGAAGACTTTAATAAGAGATCTGAAAAATCGGACAATTTTACAGAGCTGTCCGACAGTCCAAGGAGTAACTTCCCAAAATTCTTCACTATGCTAATTTAAATGGGGAATGTATGATCGCACATAGAGAGACTGCTAAGATATATTCTCTCTCTCTCTCTCTCAATTTTTATTCATACTGAGAAATTTAAAGTATCAGGCCAATTGGAGGCCCAGCTATCAACTTATTTTTTAATATTAAATGTGTATCTAAGATGTTGACTGTGAAATCCGTGTAAATATGGAATCTCAGCTCCAGAGTTAGCAGCCCTAACACCTAGTCCTGCTCAGGATAGACTGGGTCTCCCTCCATGTGTGTGTGACAAGGTGTGGGTGGGCATGGGGGCTGAGTGTAGAGATGGTGATGGGACTATCGGTATGTTGAAAACAGAAGGGAACTCTGGTTCTGGACAGTTAGGCTCTCTCCTCATAAGGAGAAAGGGAATTCAGATCAGCACACCCGATTTATTTTTCCCACATTTACCCTAAAAGGCAATGTAGGCTGTAGAAATGGAGTCTAACGTTTTGTAAAAAATGCAAAAACAAAGTGTTTAAACTGCCTTGACATAGACAAATGTGTCCTTCCACGCTGCCTTCCCTCCATCACACATACTCGTGGGCTAGGTAGTGTTGGCTTAATATGAATTTGGTTTTGGATCCGAACCAGTTGTCAGATGAGGAACTGAGCTGGAGATGGTAATATCAAGCTTGGTTTTATTGGAATGAAGTATGTGGCTCACTTCATGCCCAATTATGTTGTTGCTGGATGTACAGAAGGAGGAATGTAACCATGGTGATTCCGATAGCATTCTGATATTTTAAATGCAGGGTCAGAGACCATATCATAGCCCATGGACCCCAAAGCCAGACCTATGAGGAAACAAAGTTTGAAATACAGAGAGCCGGAATTCAACCTGAAGAAAATCCTTTTATGATTATTATTTTTTTTCAGTTTATTTATTTATTTGAGAGAGAGAGCACACAAGTCTCCACGCAAGTCAGGGAGGGGCACAGAGAGAGAATCCCAAGCACCCCTTGCAGGATTCGAACTTACCTGAGCCGAAGTCAGACGCTTAACCAAATGAGCCACCCAGGAGCCCCAAGAAAACCCTTTTAAATCTTATAGCACATTGATGAGAAAACATGTC
Organism: Prionailurus bengalensis; assembly: GCF_016509475.1. Classification (NCBI taxonomy): domain Eukaryota; kingdom Metazoa; phylum Chordata; class Mammalia; order Carnivora; family Felidae; genus Prionailurus; species Prionailurus bengalensis. Next base: position 82,408,114 of record NC_057356.1, on the reverse strand, counting down.
AGAGATTGTCTCATACTGAAAATAGCTGCAGGGGTGCCTGGGTGGCTCAGTCAGGTATGCATCTGACTTCAGCTCAGGTCATGATCTCGTGGTTTGTGAGTTCCAGCCCTGCTTCGGGCTCTGTGCTGACAGCTGGGAGTCTGGAGCCTGCTTGGGATTCTGTGTCTCCCTCTCTGTCAACCCTCTACTCACACTGTCTCTATCTCTCAAAAATAAATTAAAAAAAACATTAAGAAAAAATTTTTTAAAGAAAAAATAACTTTAAACATATATGACATCATTCTACAAGTTGTAAATGTGCAACTGATATTCCAAAACTAGTAAGATAAGAGCGCATTTTTATTTATAAATAAATACGCTAGAAGAATAGCAAAGCTATCATTTTATTAAGTCTCTACAAATAATATTAGGCTTTTTTTTCTGTATAAAGAGGCAATCAACCAATATGGCAAGAAAAGGGAGGGGGATCATTACAGCGACAGCGGGCCATTATTTAACAAAAAACATTTTTTATGTTTTTGGATTTTTTGTGATGGTTAACATTAACTGCCAGCCTTTTAAAATTTAAAATTTGTTGTAATATCTTTCCACATTCAAACCAAATATTCACTTCTGTACATACTTTTGTGTTTGTAAGTTTGGATTCCCTTAAGGGAAGTGAACAACTTCGGGTTTCAGGAAGCCGGGGCGGGGTACAGCATCAGGCTGGGAAAGGAAGTGTTCTCCTCCTGCAACCCCTTGGTTTTTCTTCTCTAACCCACTGGTTTTTATTCATGAAGCCTGGGGAAAACCAGAGGTATGACATCTCCTAGGAAAGAAAACCAGGGCAGCCCGGCAGGCACTTCCGTGAGCCTCTGGTGTCTCCCAGGCACCCCTGGTGGCCAGTTGACTCGTTGGCTGGCTCTCACAGATCAAGTCCACTGGGGTCATCCGGCGCTACTGCTGAAAATTTAGCCTGTGTGAATTTTTCCACGTACAGCGGTATTCTATGCCATAGTATCTTTTTCCATTGCCAAGGTCAGAATCTCTGACCTTATGTTCCCAGGCCTTACTAAATCTTCTAGTTGCGTTGTTGAGCCCTAAGTTTTAGTTCCAGTCTTATTTTTCAACTTCCCTGGTCCATTCTGCAAATAGTGATATGTGATAATGGTCTGTTTTCCTTCCCCTGAGTTCTGACTAAATTGAGAAAATAACGTAGAGAAAGACTGATGGAAGGTAAATAGATGATGATGATGGTGGTGATGATGATGATGATGATATATTTCTACGGAAAGGGTTTTGTATGTATGCGTGTCAAACCTTGTTCCAAGGCCTTTATATGCATTGACTAACTTAATTCTCACAACCCCACGATACGAGGTACTGACACTATTTACCGTCTGGGACTGTCAAGAAAACCAGACATATGTTTAAGCAATTTTCTCAAAGTCACACAAGAGTCAAGTGTTAGAGCTGTGATCACTGACTGAACACAGGCTCTCGACCCCAGAGTCGGAGCTCCACAGCAAACGGTCCCTACAATGGGCCAGGCTGCTGTGCGGGTTAGTGCTATAAGCTATTGCTTGCATGAAAGGAGAGAACCCCGGTGTGGAGAGTTGGGGTGCGTGAGGGGCCTCGCTATTGTCCTTGTAGGGGACCCGCGTGGACCCCCAATCAGTATGTCGCCGCACACCAGATACAACAAACAAACAAAACAACTCTTAGGTTTTGGTGGATTAGAAATGTTATGCCTGTTTAACATGCAGAAATTGTTTTTGCAGAAACGTAAATGCTCTTTTATGTTTCTACATTTCTGTGCTGCGGTCACATGTTTTTGGATGTTTGTGCTAATTTCTTCTCGAGTAGAACATCTACACCCTCCAGCAGATATTGATGTACAGCTTTAGATAGTAAAAGCATCAACTCAATACTGTTCCCAAATGCTAAGCTCATTTAAGGAACATTTTCTCTGTCTTAGTACAGTTTGTAATATCTCCTTTTGTCTTAAATTGCTTTTTCATCATTTACTCCTTTATTTGGGCTATGTGTGGGGGGGGGGTGGAAAGCCCAAACATTTAATAGTATTTTCTTTCAACCAGTGAATATAATATATATTGTAAAGCTTACTCTGCTTTTGATTTCCAGGTCTGCTCAGGAACGTTACAAAAAATGAGAGAAAATGAAAACTTGCATTTAGTGATCTGATCTCATATATTCATTGATAACACTTTCTTGAATACATAAAATATAATTGTTTTTTTTTTGAGAGAGAGAGAGAGAGAGTGCATGAGATAGAGAGAGAGAGTGTAGTGGGAGAGGGGCAGAGGGAGAAGGAGAGAGAGACTCTCAAGCAAGCTCCGCACCGAGCATGGAGCGAACACAGGACTCAATCCCGTGACCCCAAGATCATGACCTGAGCCAAGATCGAGAGGGACACTTAACTGATTAAGTCACCCACAGACCTTGATGACATAAAATATAAAAACAAAATACTAAGTACAGTGAAGACCAACTAAGCACAAAGGATGAAATGAAAACGAACAGAAGGAAGAGACTATCATGTTACCCCTACATGATAATGTCAGATGTTCTCTCCCTGTTCCCTCCCAGACTCACTCCGGCCAATAGCCCTGCTTTACTTTTTAAATCGTCTTCACTTACCAAATCAATTTTATTTATGTGTTTACTTATTTATTCTTTGCTGGCTGTCTCTCCACATAACATTAATGTCAGAGATCTTGTGTGTGTTTTTTTTAATGTATATATCCTCAGCACCAGATCTATTCTGAGATTATAAATAAAAATTTGTAAGTGAAGTGTACTCATAGAAAGAGAGTCTCAGCAATGAGAAGAGGCACCAGGGGATAAAATCAGGTCATGAAAGCAAAGAAAATGTCTTGAAAAGAGAAAACTACTGGGCAGTATGTCTTCTGTTTAGAAGAACTATCTATCATCTGTCTGATTTCCAAAATTTGATGTAAATCTTGGCTTATCTTTTATTTCTTTGTTCAAGGTTTAGCTTCATTTAAATGATCAGTATCTCAAAAGATATGGTCTAGGCTAGTAAATTTTGAAATAAGTTGAAGTTTATTAGTCAGCTTTTACTATTATGCAAAATTTTATATTTGCAAATGCTTCAGGGAAGTGCTCTCAGACAAGGCCCAAGAATTCAGCTATTGGGTTAAATACTTCAGCTTCATGAAGTCCCTCTCCAATAATCTCCTAGATACCAGGCTGTGGTTTTAAATCTGGGAGATAGAGTCATATATTCCCTGTTCTGAACCATCTTGGCAACTTCCTGGCCCTATAACCTCTATAAAAATACAGGAGAGTTAATGTTCTTATGGTCTGAGTTTGAACTCTTGGGACATGTTATATATCCCGAAGGGTGTATCTTAATATCAGTAAAAGCTGCACTGATTTGGAACCATCATACCCGGCAATTACGTTTCCAAGTTAACCGCTGTGCTAAATACTGCACAACTTACCCCTAAGGTCTGAAGTTTTTGCATGCCCTTTTAATGGCCAGCTTTGCATTAACCTCAGTCTTAATCCACTTTGGTAAGTAATGGGAATTTTTGGTTGGATTCAATGTCCTGTGTATTTATTGGACTAAGACCTGGACCCTGGATAAGCTGCAGCTGGCCCAGATATTCCAAAAGACATCTACTCCCTAACAATTGCTAATTCTCAGAAAACTGAACAAGCCAAGTGTAAGAAAAGGCGTAGAGGGGAAGTCCACCTTTAAGGCCCAAGGCCTTCCTCGAAAATATCTCCAAGTTATTAATCTTGAGATATATCAGCCTAACCTGAACAAGTGTCAGTGTGGGCAGTCTGCCGCCTTTCGTGTCTTGAGTGCGAAAATCATCCATACGCATCCATACAAGTCAAGGTGTATTTAATCCTGTGTATAAAAAAGTCATCATTTTGCAGGAATTTCCTTGATGTGTCCCATTTAGATGGCTTCTACAAAGTAAGTCCTCATGTGGGCGTGATTAAATGAGTTGAATAGCAAAAGCAAGGACAGAAATGCTTAGGATTTTAAGGAATTATGTCACCCATCAACTGAGAAATCTGCTTCCAAAGGTGAAAGAGCCGTGTAATAACTGGCCACATGTCCCCCAAAACTGGATAGGACCATTCCTACTAACACTTGTCTCTGGTGCTTCTTTCTTGTTACCGACTGGAAAGTAACTGAGCGATAATTGTCCCACACAGAGTCGAAGATTGCTTTTCAGTGGAAATAAGAAGAATTCAGCGTTACTGCTGTTAAGAACCAGATTTCGTATACCAGTTGTGGCTTTCATGTTGGACACCAATATATTCTTTGCTTTCCTTCTTCCTACTTACCTTCCTTCCTTCCTTGTTCCTTCCTTCCCTCCCTCCCCCCTTCCTTCCTTCCTTCCTTCCTTCCTTCCTTCCTTCCTTCCTTATCTCCTTCTCTTTCTTTCTTCTTTCTTTCTTTCTTTCTTTCTTTCTTTCTTTCTTTCCAAGTTTCTTTCTCCCTCTCCCTCTCCATTTTTAATTTCTAATTTTTATATCTACACAGCTTATTACTACTGTGACCCAAAAGATACACTTTAGAATCCACCTAAATGTACCATTTCTGCAATAATCTTCTATAATATTTTCCTAATATATCTATAAACATAGTAAATTACTTTTTTGAGAGGTTTAGATGACTTTTATTGTAACAAAATTATTTTCATATGCACCAAACCTTTATCATTTGCACATCATATGGCATAGATCATTGCTTGTAATATTACAAAATAGTAGAGCAAAATTTGCCCAAATATTGCTGCACACCCATTACCTTTTGCCTTGAGACTTACAGATACACTTGAAATAAATGATCAATTTTCAATCAATGCACATTTTAATAGGGGAGGTCTTAGGTTGTTTATGTCAGTATCCTACTATGTCTGACATATAGTATGTGCTCAAGAAATGATTGTTAAATAGTTGAGTCATGTTAAAAATATTATTTTTAAATGGGAGAGTTTTTCTTTTCTCTGACAGTTTTCTCCAATGACAAACGTATAGCCTACAATTCATTTTTCTGCCTGTGGCTAGAATGAGTTGAGAAAAAAATGCACATATGATCACGTCAGTCTTCTGATTTACTCCTTACAACACCTCAGCATTGTCCTTAGGTTAAGTCTCAGCTCCAAGACAGGCATACAAAGCCCTCTCCAGCTGCATTCAACTCACTTCTCCAGTTTCTTTTCTATTTTAGTTTTTGGGACACAATGCCACGATAAAAGGAACTTCTCCAGTTTTATAAATTACTATATTGTTACATATTTTTAAAGCTAAATCTAATCTTTGAGATGTTTAAATATATTTTCTGTCATATAAAAAACAGTTATGTGGGGCACCTCGGTGGCTCAGTCGGTTAAGCATCCTACTTCAGCTCAGCTCATCTCACAGTCCATGAGTTCGAGCCCCACGTAGGGCTCTGTGCTGACAGCTCAGAGCCTGGAGCCATCTTCAGATTCTGTGTCTCCCTCTCGCTCTGCCCCTCCCCTGCTCATGCTCTGTCTCTCTCTGTCTCAAAAATAAATAAAAACATTAAAAAAAAGTTATGTTAACATATCTGTACACTAGTCCATTATTTCAATAAGACCAATTTTAGAAGTCAAATCAATGAACCAAAAAAAGAATACATTTCTTAGTATTTTTTGACACAATTTTTCAATTTGTTCCACATAAAATTAGGACCAATTTCTTTCCCATCCTGCTGTGTGAGGCAATGCTCAGTTTCTGTATCATAGTCATACATATGTTGGGCAATGTAATAAACCACTTCAAACCATCATTTACTTTAATTAGCATTTCTATAGTAACTACCTCTTCAGAACTTTACCCCTTTTGTTGGTTTTTGTCAAGTTATTAAGTTAACTTAAAAAAAGCTTGATGTTATACTCCTGTGTTTTATTATTAGATCTATTAAATCTACTAAAAAACTCATTTAAGCAAAAATGTCAAAATGACTGACACATTACATACCATTTTGTATAACTGATGGTATTTTTGATTGGCAAACTGTCATTGCATTTATATGGAATTTGTGGATATATAAATTAAATGTCATTTAATCAACAATTACTCAAAGTTTATTGAGTTTACAAATTAATGGAAGTGTTAAGGGATTCGTATTTGAATGCATGGGTTATTATGTTTTCAGTGGCAGGTAACAGATGACTCAACTCAAGAAAATGGGACTTATTGACCCATCAAACTGCAATATAAACAGACACTTCAAGCTTCAGGTACAATTTGATCAGGGCTTCTGTTGTGCATCTCTAACTTTGTTGCTGTTCATTTCTGCTTCTTTTTCAGGCTGGCCTGCCTGGTGTTGTTCCCAGATATTTATAATGAAACCAAAGGATGTTTTCTATTGTGCTTTATTCATTTAAGACAGGAAAAACTTCATGAAGTTTACCATTCGTACTTGTCACATGAAGGTTCAGACTCCGAGATCTTCCTAATAGCAACAAATCTCTTAGGGAAAGAATGAATAGCATTACTGAACTTGGGCTTGCATTGAAATAGCAATTAACGTTTTCTGATAACTTTATTTACAGTTGGTTCAGTGGCCATACTATATATTTCCATAGCATTGTATAATTCCTATTACTAAAACCATTTCAACTTACTAAGGGGGACTTTGCATTAATGCAGATAGGAAAACAATCATTTAAGGAAGGAAAACAAAACAAAACAAACAAAAAACAATGAGTAGAACTCAAGATTTTAGGCAGAGCCAAAGGATATTTTCTTCCAATGAGATACTTTCTACATTAATATCAAGGTGTCTCCAAAATTTCTTTAGCTCCTAAGAGAATTAGTTTAATTTAGTAGGAGATGAGAAAAAAATAATCTTAAACAATTTGAAGAATCAAACACTTGGAACTATTTAATTGAAGAGACATTTTATTTAAAGTATTAATAAACTGTAATATAATTATTAAACTACATTGTGTTCAACTAGATCACTTAGAGAATTTTAAGCGGAATTATAGGATAAATTAAAAATATTTTGTGACTGCATACTTGTAATGGCTTATAGAAAGCTCTGTGAAGCTGTGTTAATTCATGATTATTTTATTTTGCCTCGTTTCTTCTGAAATGTGCAGAATATTGAAGCTCTCAAAGATCGAGGGCAATTTCTGAGATTCTGAGTTGACAGTATGGAATTTTTGTTTTGGGGAAGCTCAAATTTGGGGCCAGCTGAAGTTGAGTCAATTTTACAATTTTTACTCTTATTTCATATCAGTTTTTGGTTTGTAATTAAGTATTTAAATTAACATTATCATGTTACCATCAATATGATCAAAATATATCAAACACCCTGTCTTTACCAGAAAAGATTCAAAAACATATATGATGTTATGGCTTCTGGAATGATCATAGCTAAGAAAAGAAGGAAGAGCATAAGGATTCACATTAAAACAGAAATATCTGAGGCAGTAATTGAAATTAAGAGACAAGTAACCAGGCTTTTCTGGACAACCCAATCCCCTGAAGAGATACAGTAAATTATTGGGTCACATTATCAGTAAATTTTGTTTCCCTGGAACTCAGACTTGCTGAAATTAAGACATGTCTAGCCCTTATTTAAAGTCCACTGTAATATTTTTAGAAATCATACAGGGGTGTAATCCATGTTCTTTTCTCTACTGGGATTCCCTGTTCTGTTCCTGCCCCGCCTGGGATGCACCACCCGGGGTTCTTCTGTAGTTCTCAAGGTCCCAGAAGGATCACTGAGATTTCAGCAACCCCTAAGGGTATACTCATTCACAAGACACATCCAGCTAAATAGCAAAGAGGATTTGGTCACTGGTCACCCAGGGAGCTGACAGTCAGAATCGGCCTCTCAACAGAGGCTTCCACCATGGCTGAGATTGGGTGGGGAACTTGGCAAGTAGCAAACAAACTTTCACGGTCTTTCACCAGGAATTGAGACATTACTCCCACTCACATTTCATTAGGAAAGCAAATCACATGCATGCTACATTATCCTGTGACCAGAAAGAGAAGAATTAGGTGAGATCCCTAATCACTACCACATACATTTCAACCATTTCTTTTCCTAGGACAAATTGCTCACAGAGGTTCCTAGACCTTTTATACCAAGAGATCTATCTTTGGTCAGTGTACAACATATGTCATCCAGACATTTTTAGATGTCTCTGAATCCATGGTTAAGCACTATTGAGAGTCAAACTATGGTAGGGAAAAATAGGATAAAATAGGCAGGGGGAGGAAGATTAGGACCTGAGGTCCCTGGGTGGGGAAAGACATCTGTTTTGGAACAACGTTGGGAGTGTCTGACTAGAGCAGAACCCCTCAGGTGTAAGGTTCCCCTTAATAATATAACAGACCCCACCTACACCCCTTCAGGTTTCCATCAGGAATTTGACACACGAGCTAACTAAACATAAATACACCATAAAATGTATGACCCACAAGGAACAATTTGGCCACAGACCACCCCTCATATAATGAAAACAAGCCAATCAGGAATGGGCAACCCAGGACCTAGAGTTGTCCAGCCAATAAGGGTAGGACCTGAGAAGGAACAAAGGGGGAAGGGAGAGGTTGGGCAACCAGAACCTTATAAAACAAGGATCCTTGCCTATTGTGGATGGGCATTCACTTTCCAATGACCCCTCTCTGTAAAGAGAGCTTCCCTACTATTCTTTCTTTCTGATCTTATACTCTAATAAACTTTTGCCTGCTGCTCATTTTGTGTCTACCCCTTCATTTTTCAAAGCGGAGAGACAACGAACCCCGGGTATTGAGATAAAAATCCTGCAACAAAACTTAGATTTTGTGGTGTCTAAATGGAATGTCTCTCAATCATATAGGAGCTCCCAAATATGGGGCAACAATCAGGTGGAGGCCAATGGCACGAGAGGTGAAAGAATTCACCTGAGTCAGAATCAAGGAGATAATTTATTAAATACACCTCTACAGTACTACAGTATTGGTATGCAATGTTTTTTTTTAATTATTGTTTATTTATATCTTTGTTTTCCTGTTCAGAGACTACACATTCTATGAACATTCTTCTGTCCTTCCCAGTAAAGAGGCCTTCCCTCACATTGAAGTATCTACAACTAATCTTTTTTAACCAGATACTTACAAAAAGAGAAAAATATTTCTGGCATGATATCCTGGCTCTAGATAAGTAAAAATAATTTTTATCACTCTCAGAATCACCTAGCCATACACGAGACAGTACAATGAACATTATAGAGTTTTGGCATTCATTCACTCTCATTTGTTCAAATTACTAATTGGTTCTACAACAAACTCTTCTGAGAAATTTTTATGGATGATGGCTTTTATATAAATGCTGACAAAGTGAACTGCCATGCTGATCAATGAGGGGTGCTCTTTCTCTACCGAAGCACTTCCTACTTTCTGAACAATTATCCATGACTGAATCAATGAAGAGCAGCTTTCCTTCTTACCCTGTGTTATTGAAAGAGAGCTCATGGTTAAATACTTTTAAATACTAGCTTGGGAAGACTAGAAAGGAAGGAAGACAAGGCAACTGGCATTTCTCTACACAGATCTGGGCCCAGTTTCCTAAACAGGTTGTTATGAACTGCTTTTCTCTTGGCTTTAGGTCCTTATTTTGTTAGGTCTTTCCTGTATCACCAATATTTTTGTCCTCCTTTGCATCCACAGGGACCTTTTGCCAGTACATTTCAGCCAGAAGGGCAGCAAAGCAGCTGCCTCCACTGGAGAAACCACTTATTTGCTAAATGGATGAGCTTCTGCCTGGATCCATTGGCTGTTTTCCCCAGCACCTCAGGGTAGCATGTAGTCTTTGCAATAATCTAACCATCATTCAGATCTCCATCAGACTTATTCTGTCTTTTACAAGATTTAAAAATCATGTTGGTTTCTTGCACGTTGTGATATTTAGGAACAATATATTTCTGAGTAAGGAAAGGAATGACATACAGAGAAGGACTTACTCTAAGGAGACGAAGCTTAGAAAGACCAAAAATTATATGAACTTCAGGCCACACAAAATTCGCCTCTGTTCTTGCTAATGCAAGTCAAATTCCTATATCAACAGAATTCAAAAATCCTCATAATCCAATTAGTATTGCAACTTGATTTTTTTTAGTTTTGTTGTTATATTCTATTTGAGAGACCCCAAACTATGAATGAAAAGTGAGGATAATACATAATGCATCCAAATCATTGATAATTAAAATATGGAATATTGAGTGAATTATTTCCATAGGGAAGAAGGATTTGCCTTAAAAGATTCATGTATAAACTTAATATAATAATGGATATAAAAATCATCTTGCATATTCCTTGGCACAAAGTACACATTTAATAAATGCTTGATGAATATAAATAGGTGGCTGATTTAATAAATTAGTCTTGTAAGTAGATTATATAGTTTCTGGACAATTTCTTAGTTTTTATATCTTATATTCTACCAATCAGATCAAAGAATATAAAGTCATCTTTGATAAAAATAAAGTTGTTCCTTTTTCTATGTAAAGCTGGTCATTTTTATAGGCATATATTTAAAGCCTCAATAATTGTTCTAATTAAGTCTACATCACTGTAGACAACAAGTACATTTCATTGAGAAGCACATGATGAGAGAACTTCTCAACCAAATGAATTCCTTTTCTGATGGCATAGGGCTTCCGTGGAAATTTCTTTTTTGGACAAAAATTTTTATAATATAGACACCACTATTGTAAAAAAACAAAGCCTTTTCATAATACTTTTAGAGATTTAACAATCATAGTCAGTAGATTAGGGTTTTTTTTTAAGTTTTCATTTATTATATAGGCAGAAATTTTAGCTCATTTAAGTTTGAAGTAAAGGAAATACACATCCTACATCTCTAACATCTCTGAAAATTAAGTACCGATTTTTTTAATTGTCTAAATAAAATCTGGAGACAAATGACTTAGGCAGATATGTACATAAAGGGAGGTGCTTTTTAGGAAGCTAACATGAAAAATTTGATTAGGTGGGGGAAAAGAAATTCTCGTATCTTTGAATGTTGCATAATTGCAGAGAGAGGAAAATTTCCAGGCATTGTTTTGAAATATACAGGGAGTTACACTGAAATTGACACTTGGAAGAATCTGAAAACCATGACAATAGTTCTGTAAGGGGATGGTAATTTGGCTATATAATTAAATTGGAATGTGTTCAGTAAGCAGATGTGTGCAAAGAAAGAAGCATCTAAGCTCGGGGTTTGTACTTCTTGATCTTTCTTTTGTTTGCCTTTTTATGAGGACACCCCATGGCTTTTTGTTGTTGCTGCCTTGTTGTTGTTGTTTTTCTCCTCTCTAAATTAGCTTCTAGCACGAATACCCTCCTTGGGTTTATTCAGGAGCCATCCAAGCTGCAGAGTTCTATTTTGTCAACAGATGGCGTAAGACATGATTCTCCATGCACAAGGACTTCCAAACAACATTTTGCTCTCGCTGTCCCAAAGTTGATTTGAAATTATTTCCATGCTACTGTTGAATGGAAATGAACCTCTTTGGATTTTGAATGTCATTGAGAGATGTGACATTATTTGCAAATGGCACAAAAACCAAAGTTTGGTTTTTTTTTAAGCCATCAAAAGTGATTTAAAGACAAAAATTCTAGTATGGATTTCTACAGCCTACCACAATGCACAACTACCCTTGCTACCGTTTCCTATACCCCACAATGCAGGGCCCCAATTGCCATGAAAATATGGATGGCAGTCTCTACTCAGATACTTCTTAGCAAATTCCTGGTGACCATTATTTTGCTTGTGCAAACTGATACAGTTTGACTGTGTTGCATTTTAGTGCCAACATAATAGCATATGGAAATTTGATTCAACGCACATTTGGAAATAAACATAAAAGAGAAAACTTTTCACATAACAGAGAGGATAGAGAAGAAATTAGAAGAATTTTAGGGCTATAAGTGCTTTAGACATCACTGAGTTTAAACTGCCATTTATGGTCGAGCAAACTGAAAGCCAGTGATACAAGCTGACTTGTCCAAACCACTCAAGAGTATCTCAATTTCCAGTGCTCTTGTGAGTCATATTTTTGGTAATAGAGATTGATTAAATCTTTAGTTCTAAGACTTGTCTTGTCTCAGCCTTTCCTGAAGAGCCAGAGAAAGGCATACACAACAGAACTAGAGCAAGCAGAGTGACTTTTTGTAATACTCGCAGATTTGACACCAAAACCGATTTTCTGCACAAACTCTCCACTTGCAGAACTTTGCTAGTGATCATAGAACTGACAGGCTCTTTTTGCACAGACTAGGAGGTTTAAGTCCTCCGCCTTGGAATATGTAACCTATGCATGGTACTTTGTTGGTGATGTTGTTGCTGGGGGATGGAAGAGGTTCCCCCTTTCCAGTACGGACAACCAAGACGAGAAAGAGAGACAGAAAAAGAGAGAAAGAGGGACAATGATACAAGACGTACCTGCTATGAGGTGACTGTATAAACTGCTATCCTCCCTCTAAAACTCCTGCCTCTCTCTTTGTTCATCTCTGGGCTATCTCATAGGGAATATTATAATTAAAATTGGTATTCATGACACTAACTCATGTGACTTGTAACTCCTTTTAAAAACTCTTTGATATTATTTTGTAATTTCCTGGAATTCTTACTGCCAGAGATGGACTTTGTAGGAAAGAATAAATAATACTGAACTTTGGACATTTTCATCAATGCCACGAAAATATTTATTTGTAACATTTAAAGTGATTTTGCATTATTTTCATTTGCATAACTCTTTTACATTGTATACACTAGTTGCATTGCAATTTTAACATTTATGAATAACTTAAATTCATATTCTTCTCTAACTCTAATGCCAGCATTATTAACTCAACTTTTTAATGCATAAGCACAGTAGGAAGGTTTTGAAACACTAAGTCTATAAAAATGAAGTGTAAAAATTGATAAGAAAATCGAACAGCTCTTTTTCTGCACACAGGGTTGGAATACCTTGGACTCTCTGTCTTTTGTGGTCTGAATTCCTACCTTCTTTCTCCTTATATTCTAGGAATTCTGTTCAATGTCTGTTATATTCACCTTCAAATTCAATTCATTTTCTAAATAATCAGAAAAAAGGATTGTCTATTTTTATATAAAATAATATAGAAGTTTTTCAGGAAATAAAAGATTATAAGAAGATCCTCAAGTGCCAAAAGAGGGGAAAAAATCAGGAAGTTATTGCATGAACTTCAAGGATGCGTTACTGAACACTCTAGAATTGATCTTGCGTAGAACACATTGAAAACAAACAATAAGACTTAAAGTGTAGCTTCTTGAAATTAAACTGGTAACTTATAGTGTTTTGAATGAATTGTGAAAAATCAAATCACATAATGAATACCAGAAATGGATGAATGAACATTGAAATTTTTGTGGCCAGTAATGACTAGAATCATTCTATGTTATTAGGAAAGCACCATTGAAGCCCAAACGTGTGACAAACATCTCTCTTCCAACCATGGGATGGAAGAGAGTCCAACAGTTTCTAGATTGCTGTGTAGGAGTTGGGGACATTTGTAACATTGGAGGATATAAAGAAAAAGAGAAAACGTATAAATGCCTGACGTAGAACTGTTTTGTTAAACAGTGAAAAATAAAGGTTATCATATTGAATAAAGTCCAAGTATGAGAATCTTAGACCCAAATTATGTTCTGATTATTAGTGTTTTTGTTTTTCTTTCCAGAGCACAGGTATGAATTTTGAGACGTTGACTACTCCTATCCTCAAAAGATAAAAGCAGTACCACCTCCAAATGTCATGAAGCATCAGCCTTGGTCAAGTCTCATCTGAGTTTTCCATCTCAAATGAGCAAATCTACAAACCACTATCACCTTGTTCAAGGTGCCTCTAATAGAGGCAGTAAATTAACTTGATAAAATACATTATGGATAAAATTTGATGAGAAACAATAGAATACAATAACCTGATTATGATTTTGATTTTGATATTTTATGAATTTCTTAAAATTGTAGATTTAGAAAAAAAAGTACAATAAAATGTAATTAGGTATTTTAAAACACGGCCAATCACTGCTTAAAAGCTACTAGTTACTTTATTAACTCTTGTTGAATAAATTTTTCAACGAAGTGCTGTGATAAATGACTACATAAGATGCTGTAGACAAATATCACTCCCCTCCTAATCTATTAGATTGTACGTTATGAAAATTAACAAGTGATTTTACAAATTTAGGATAGACTTTAGATGCCATATTTTCTCAACAAGAGGCTGGATTCTTCTATATTGAGATTCTTCTATATTTGAGGTTCTCCTGAATTAGCAAGATCAGTATTTTTTCTGTGATTCTTTTTGGGTCAGAAAAATTGGAACAGGAAGAAAATGATGTTTCTACCACTGGGGAGTATTTTCTGACAGTTCTAACAGTTTTCCAGAAAGATAAGCCATTACAAAGTACATGTTAATGCAATTTATACCATTGTGAATTTTTCTCATAAATTAATTAATATTGAAGAAAATTCTTATTTATATTAATTTCATATATATTCAGTTACTTCATTCAGATCTTGTCATCAGATGACCTACCACTAAGCCAGCCTTACTGGTTGAAAAATAGGCTCATTATTCAAGCTCATTCTTTAAAATGTAGTATTACTAGAATCTATAAAGACTTGCCAGTTTTAAGACCTGCTGTGATCTAAAATTCAAGCTAACTCAGAGATGGGGACCCTGGGAACTTAGGTGATCGTGTATCTGTCCTCCAACCCAAAATCTGGCAGCCAGGGAATTTGAGCAAACTATTAAGGAGGCTACCCCTCTGTTTGTTGATAAAATTACAGTGATAATATTAGTATCTTAACTTCATTTTCAGGATTTGATGAGATAATAAATGCAAAAATATCTTGGCACAATTCCTGGCAGTATAAAAAAATACACGTCACTTTTTTTTTCCTAACCAGGAAATCAATATTCTAACAAGTGAGATGGAGAGCATAGAAAGATTTCAGTTCCAGTAGAACTGAAGATAAAGTTCTAGAGAAAGTTCTAGAGAAAGTGGAGAACTCTCACTGAACAAGGCAGGAGGTCAGTCATAAGCACTGGCTTTGCCCAGTGGGGTGAGGAGATTGAGGCAGCAGAACTGGCCCCTAAACCAGAGACTTACACAGTCACACTGGCATGAAGCTGAAGGTAATGAGGCAAATTCTGTATCTGACATGCTGGTGCATGAGTTTACTGATATATATCTATTTTGCTAGGTAAACATGTACTTTATCAGATAGAGAAGTTCAAGGATTTTCCTGCAGTTATGCGTAGGGATTGGGAAGGACCAGAAGTGCTGATAGGAAATACTCTCTGGCCCTCACCCACCTAGCACACACACAAAAAGCCTGAGCTATTTCTAAGGAAATGGACTTACTGATTTGACATATTGGATTAAGGAAACACAAGCAACTGTTTATTTTTATATTATCCTGCTCCCCTCCCAGGGTAGCACTTATTCCCCGGAAATGATGTGACTTGTGACAACCAACAGTTAGTCTCTCTCACTGGACTCTGGCTCTTATGCCAGGAAACAAAGAGAAGGAATGCAATCGTGCCTCATGGTGTTATCCAAAAAAAAAAAAGATGCAGGTTACACAGATCCAACATCCTTGAGCCATCATTTGGGCTGATTGTTGAGGATGCCTGCCCCCAGATTCCTCTTTCCATCAGAATGAGGCTTCCTTCAGACCAGTTCATCCACTTCCAAAGCTGGTCTATTAGAAACTAAAGGCTATATTTCATTGGCTTATTTCCTTTTTAGGTCTACTCAAATAACTAGTGTGCTTTACCATTAATAATTTAAATGATTTATATTGGTTGCAAATTCGAAACTTCATGCAAATGAGGAATGAAAATACTCTTGTTGCTTTGCTCATTGACCATGAAAAGGCTGTCTCTAATTCACATACTAAATAGTATATGTTAATATCCTAAAATATCCTAAACCAAAACATTCGAAATTATTTGTGCTTGCTCTTTTCCAAATGAGACCATAGAATTTGCATTCATAAGAAATCCTAAAACATGAGCTGTTTTCTCTACCATCCAAGGGTGAGGTCCTCAGTGAGGAGACAACATGTCAGGGCTCTCAACAAGTCACAATACAAGCTCTGACAGGACAAGTGACTCCTCAGAGAACACAAACTAATAAGCCCGACTTAGGACACTCACCCAATATTTACCCATTGTGCTTTCCACTTAAATGCCAACAGTCCGTAGGTGAAGGAAGTTTCAACTGTTTTACTAGAAAAGACTTTTAGATATGGCCATCTTAGTCATTATTTCAAATCTCTTGTAAGGAAAAAGGTAAGGCCATTTTTCTCTTTGATAGATGACCTCTATACTCATGAAAACATGCATTCAAAATATATATAAAACTGATTAAAATGAAAGGAAACGCAGACACCATAGAACTATTCAGATATAGTCTTGAAATGGAAATATCAGGAATCATTGAAGTCATCCTAATTATTGCTGAATCCAGGATGGCCTGCCTTTATTTCGCCATCGGTGGCCAAGTTAAAATGGCCAGATGTCTCAGCTTGATGGCTCAAACCTTGCTTCTTAATGGGCTGGCTCTGAACCCACTGAATTTTGTCATATTACCGTACATTCTGATGCTATTTCCCATCACTTCTCTCTCTCAGTGGCTTTTCCTCCTTCCCAGGCCCTGCCTCTTCATCCACTGAGGCTGTACATACATACAGGTTCATCAAATCCCCATCAACTCCAGGGCAGGCCAATCTGGCACCTGAAGAGTATGTTCAGATGCTAAACCCTGAAGGTTGAAAACCTTTTATTTAGCGCCAGATCTCTTATTAAGCCAACTGCTTTGTTCCAAAATATATCCACCCAGGGCATAGAAAGACGGTTATGAGGCATCCACATGATAGTTTTGTGTGATACTGGATTTTCTGCAATTTTGTTTTGTCTTCATATTCAGGCCTTTTTCATGTGCCTACAATTGTTAACCTTCCTGTTAAAGATTTAACCTTGTCATCAGCTGGGGATATTTGTATGGACGGGAATGAGAGAGAATGAAAAAGTAAATGACAATGGAGTTTGCAAAAAGTACTTCAATGAATGTAAAGGGAGGGGAATATCTCAGGTTTAATGGAAAGTATTCAGATGGAATGATTTTTATTTTCATTTGTATTTTACTTGGGAATGTCAATATATGGGTAAAAATTAACAACTGCTGTCTGCTGTGTATTTAAAACTTTGGTCAATGCTGCGGGTGATATAAAATTTATGCAAAATAGACACCCTGTGATAGCTCATACTCTAGTTTTTTTTAAATGTGCCAAAATTTGAGAATAGTAAAGGAATGTTAATACTTTCCAACTTTGTGTATTACAAACTATGTATACCGCATTTGCTTAGAAGAAAGATACCAGCGATTCCTAGAGAAGTCCCAAAATTTTCATGACGATACTTCAAAGTGTCTTGAGATACTGGTAGAATTTGAAAAGATATAGGAGGGAAGGAAGAACATTCCATGATGAATTTGGCCTTGTGACACTGTAAGTATAAAACTTAATTGAGCCTGCCCAGATTTTTCAACTACAGAAATTGAAGATAACAAATGGATATTGTTTTCAGCTGCCACATTTGAGATCATTTGTTACATATCAATGGAAAACTAATAGGCAACAATGTCATTATGAGTGCAGTAGACACATGATATACTACCTGAAGTTGTAATATATTTTTATTAACATGTTCGGTGTCATTTGAGGAAATACCCCTGCATCAATTCTTCATGTCACACTCGAAGATCGGTAAGATGCTCTTCATTTCTATAAGCACGGAGTGAAAACGTGACACACTCAAAAAAGTCCCTTCTATCACTTTTCCCTTGGACTTTGTACAATGCATGCAGTGTATTACAAGGAGTGAAAACATGTGGATCTGAGGTATCTTGACGTGGACACCTGTATCCCACTGGTTGTGGATTCCTCTTCGACTTCTAACCTTTTCATGCCATTGAAATATTCATTTTCCCTTGAGCCATATTGTTTTCTGTTGCTTACATCAGAAGCACCATAATATTACAGTGAGCTTCTCATGGGAAATGAATATTTTGAACTATAATCCTAGTCATTTAAAATACATAAAGCAAGGTACCATAGAAATCATCTCATTCCATCCCTGTCATGTAATGTTTGGAGGACATTAAAATAGGTGAATAGAGATGAAAAGGAAGCCAAAACATAGGAAAAAATCAAGATGACCTTGGGTGTGGTAATTCCCTGTTAGATACAACACCAAAGACACAATCCATTAAAAAATAATCGATAAACCGGACTTCATTAAAATAAAAAACTTATGTTCCATGAAAGACAGGATTGAGAGAATTAAAAGACAAGCCATAGACTAGGAGAAAATATTGGCAAAAGACATCTGATAAAGGATTATCCAAAATAAACAAAGAACTCTTAAAACTCAACAATAAGAAAACAAATAATCTGATTTAAAAAATAGACCACGGTCTTTCACAGATACCTCATCAGTGGAGATAGAGTGGTGGCAAATAAACATGCTAGGTTGTCAGGGAAACGCACATGAAAACAGCAATGAAATACCTTTACACTGCTTGTGAAATGGTTAAAATCTAGAAATGGATGACACCAACACTGATGCGGAGGGAGAGCTATAGGAACTCCCATCTATTGCTGGTGGAAATACTAAATGGTGCAGTCATTTTAGAAGACAGGTTGATGGCTTCTTACAAAACTAAATGTACTCTTATTATAAATGATCCAGCAATCACGCTCTTTGGTATTTACCCAGAGACTGTCCTTCAGTAAGTGAATGGATAAACTGTAGTTCATCCAGACAATAGAATATTATTCAGTGCTAAAAAAAATCCAAACAAAACAAGAAAAAACAAACAAACAAACAACAGCAACAAACAGCTCTCAATCCATGAAAACACATGGAGGAAACGTAAGCTCATATTACTATGAGACAAACCAATCTAAAAAGATTACACACAATATGATCTCAACTATATAACATTCTGGAAAAGGCAAAATTATGGAGTTGATAAAAGGATCTTTGATTTTTAGGCATGGAGAGGAAAGATGAATAAGCAGAGGGTGCAGGATGTTTAAGGTAGTGAAAATACTTTGATATTCTATTGATGTATCATTATACTGTTGTCAACCTAATAAAATGTACACCATCAATAGTATATCCTAAGATAAAGTATGGACGTTGAGTGATTATGAAGTATCAGTGTAGGTTCATCCTTGGTAAACAATGTGTCATTCTGGTGAGTAATGTTGATAATGGTGGAGGTTATGCATGTGCAGGGGCAAGGGGTATATATCGGAAATTTGTACCTTGCTCTCAATTTTGTGTGAACCTAAGACTGCCCTAAAAAATAGTCTGGAAAAAAAATAAAATGCATTATTGAATGTGGAAAATAAATTGGGCTGCCCATTTTCATATCATGGCTAGGTGCCGGTGATTGTCTGGTACTCTCTCAGATTTTCCAATTGGTTAGAGTTTGTGCCCTTCCTGTAATTTCCATAATTTCCAATTAGTCGGATAACTCATGGCAAGTGTTTTCATTAAAGATGACAAAACTGAGATTAAGTAGTTAGAACTCTCTTTTTCTGATTCCTAGGCAAATATTAGCATAGTTTAAGATAAAAGTCTAATCAACAACAACAAAAATATTTGAGAAAGGCCTTTTATCCCATGGATCTTAGTCATAGGGTTTGTTTGATATTGTTGTCATTCTCAGTTCATACTGATAAATTCCCATTCTCTGATATGAAATGAAGGAGATGATGTGTTCCTATTTCTGATGGGTGTACCATATGTGAATATTCCAGAGTCAAAATTCCTTTAATCATTGAGGATTTGTAAAAAGACCCACTAGAATTGTCCATGTCTTTCACTGAACAAGCCCAGAGTTCCTAATCAAGTATAAATTATCTTTAGAAATTTGTGTAGATTTCCTTGTCTAAGGAATGTACAAACCCAATGCCCACGTAATTTATGTTTCCTGACAGTTCTTAAAAGAGGAGATAGGATTACTCATGACTTCGGTAGTACTGTTGTTCATACTTACTGATTATACATTCTAAACATCCTCATTTGAACGGTAGCTAATTTCATTTCATTTCATTTCATTGATCACTAGGTTTATCATAGCAGTAAACTTCCTCATACTGGTCTATGAATAACTAACTGTTGCAATCCTTAAGAGTGAACAAGAATCTCTACATTTTTCTACTCCTCTAAAATATTTGATGGAACTACAGAGATTCCATTTGCCCAAAATACTTATCAAGAATAGAGCCATGAAGATGTTGTAAATCTACTACTGAGTCTAGTTGATTTGTTTACTGTTTTATTTGTTTGTTTACTGTTGTAAATCTACTACTGAGTCTAGTTGATTTGTTTTTCCAGATCTTTCTGTCTGTACTGAACAGATAATCCAAGAGGTATCCATGCTCAAATGCTACCCTTAAGTGAAAATGAAAAGTTATAAGCATTTAGAAAATAACATTGGTCTTATGTATACAGGATAATAAATCCCCCATTTCTGGGTATAATGGGATTCTGTGGAACTCATAATCAGAAACTGCTAGGTTTGAATTCCAACTTCCTCATTTAACTGTGTGATCTTGAACTAGACTCTTAAGCATTCTGAAGCTCAGTTTCCCAATGCATACATGTGGCTCCTAATAATTTATGGGGTTTTTTTTTGTTCATTTGTTTGTTTTTTAGAAAAGAAACATTACGTATCTGTATTCGTTTTCTAGTTTTTAGGCAGGATTTGTCTCCGTGCTAGATTCAATGGACTCACATACTGTAGATCCATGTTATTCAGTTGCAGAGAAGAGTAGTCGTCTTGCAATTCTCCAGGTACAGAAATATGATGAATAATTTTAGAAAGAAAGTTAACTGAATTCCTTTAGAAAGAGGCATTGTAAGAATAATAACAATTGCCTTTAGAACCTTGTGGTTCAAGTACCTGACTGGTACCTTAGTAGATGAATAATCTTGGATTTGCTGTTAATCTTTCTGGAAATCATCCTCCTTGTTTTATGGAAGATGAGACATGGTACTGAATGAAAAATCTATTTGAAAAGCAAAAGCCCAACACAAATTTAAGACCTAATTTTAGTGTTGATATTATTATCTGTTTTTCTTATATTGGTCAGCAGTAATTCTATCACTTACAGCTTCTCTCAGGTTTTATAAATCTCGGTCATTAGTAAACTGCTACCCAATACTCCTGTCCTCCAATAATTCATTTTGTTTCCCTAATAGAATAGTGAGTGAGAAGTGGCTTCCCAAATAGGAGTTATAGCTCACAGCCTCGGCTCCCTTGCATCTGGATAGTTCTATATTAATAGTTCCTGCTCATGGAATGTAAACAGAAGTAATGTGGTTGGTTCTGGGCCAAGAGAGCTAAGAAACGTTTCCTTAATGAAGAATATAACCAGTTAACAAATACGTATTCCTTGCAGTAACCAAAAGAAATGACACAAATGATATGTAACTATTCATATGAAAAGATCTAAGAAGAAATCCAGCCTCTGTGTTTTTCTAAAACAGGTAACTTTTTCTAAAAAAGGACGTCATGGGGTCTTCTCTAATGAAGGGTGAGTAGGACTTGTACAAGGCAAAGACAGAGGGGACGTGGAAAGACAGAGGGGACGTGGAAAGTGTTGGCTGATGAGAGGAAGTATTTGCAAAAACCTCCGAGGCATGATGGAGGCTGGTGAGACTGATTAGCCAAAGAAGGGCAGATCCGCCTAGAACAGAGAGCAGGAAGTGGGGAAGAGGGAGGTTGTAACTCTGTGGTATAACAACAAATAAACTAACTGCTTAATTACTATTTCCTCTTGTAAAGTAAAGCTAATATGCCCTCCTGTAACATTCCTTTGTTTTCTTTGTTTTTTTGTGTGTGTGTGTTTTTTTTTGTTTGTTTGTTTTTCTTTTTCTGCTGCAGGAAGCATTATAAGAATAAAAAAACTCATGGAAAAAAATATGAGTTTGCACAAGTACACATACATGTATACATACATGCATACGTATGTGTGAATCTTGAAACTGAACTAGTATGAAAGATTTCTGAATGGAAACACTACTTTTGAAAAAAGCTCATGATAAGCAAATGTTAAATTTCTAACAAGAGAACCACACAAATAATGACTGGGAGAAAAAGAAGTCCTGATTTCCTTCTAATGATGATAAAAATCTATTAGTCTTTGGGGGCGCCTGGGTGGCTCAGTCAGTTGAGTGTCCAGCTTTGGCTCAGGTCATGATCCCGTGGTTCGTAAGTTCCAGCCCCGCGTCAGGCTCTGTGCTGACAGCTCAGAGCCCGGAGCCTGCTTCGGATTCTGTGTCTCCTTCTGTCTGCCCTCCCCCTCTCGTACTCTGTCCCTCTCTCTCTCTCCCCCCAAAATGAATAACCATTAAAAAAAAAGTTTCAAAGAAATGATTAGTCTTTGTATTATATGTAAACACAATTATTTAGGTAAGAAAGCCCTAACTGGGCATTTTCATAGAAACCTTTAAGATCATTTTGGAACACTAGTCGTAGTTGATACACCTGACTTTTCAAGTCAACACTCATTTTGTTTTTTCAAATGAACATCGTTCCCATTTTAAAATGCCAAATGATTTGGACACATCTTTATCTCTTAGCTTAGTCACATGGAAACATGTTTAAATAAAACCTGATCGATTCTTGGGCCGCTGCGGCAGTTGGTGAGATTGGTGTCAACACAAAGGAAACTTTTTTTTTAATGCACTGAGAGAAGTATTTATTCTTCCTATGGCAGGATAAGTATACATGGGGGTTGCTCTCTTTCCCGGGGAGTATCCAAGTCTCTCCAACCATTTGTGGCATGCTGAGTAAAAGCGTTATGGTGCTGTTTGTTCACACACGATTATTTGTTCTACAGCCGGTGAGATCTTACTGTCCAAAATAATTGTTTCAAAGGAGGTGTACTTTTCCCATTACAGAAATGAAGCGATCAAAGCTTAAAAGATCTAAGGACACACAATTCTGTCAGGACAGGAACAACAATGACAATGGTAAGAATAGTTTATGTTGAACACTTAGTGCCAGGCCCTGAATGAGCCCTTCAGTAGGTTAGCTCATTTCATCTTCGTAACAATGAACATAGGAAGGATGTCCTATCGCCCCGTTTGTAGACTGGAAACTGAGGCACAGAGGGTGAAGGTCTTTGCCCAAAGTCAAGCCTCAGATGAGCCCAGGCAGTCTGGCTCTAAAGCCCGTGAGTGTTTCCTTTCACACTTTTACTCATGAACGAGAGGCCTCTCCTTTTGCAATGAACATGTAGAGAAGAGAGCCAGGTTTTGCTGAGAAGCGTATTGGATCCTCCAATATCATTATCCTCCATCACACTGCAACAAAAAATAGAAACACTGGCACCAAAGTGCTGGCCTGTTTTTAAATCCCAAAAGGCAGATGGTTATTTTTAATACACTGACCTAATTGTGTGTGGTGATCCAAGGTCAGCATAAAACTCCAGAGAGAGCCTGAAGTATCACCGGAGTTTATGTCGGGCAGAGGGAGAACAGAATAATCTTAAACGGCATTTCTTGATTTGAGGTTTCATTCCTCACCCAGAGCCATCACATTCTATCAGAGCAGACTCACAGTCTTTGGTTAGGGGTGAGGACACCTGGCGGGGGTGGGGTGAAGGAAGAGACTGGGTTAGTATAAAAACACACCACCTTTCCAGAAGCACGCCGGCACCTGCAGTTAGCATTCGGCAACAGCAGAATCAGAGCGGTATTCTGTATTATTTCTAGAGTGTCACAATGTGATAATAACATGCACTTTGGATTATGTCAGTGGGGCCATGCCATAAACGACTATACCCCCTGGTACCGGGAATTGGGTATGAAGTGTAACTTGCATGAGTTTGAGAGGTAACTGTTGGCAATCTTTCTAAGCCCAGTTCCTCACAGATAAAGAGGGGGGCTTCTGAGTCCGTCTGACTCCCCAAGGCAGAGAGTTATGGTTCTAGTTGCCACGGAGACACAGTACCTCACATACAAAATGTGAAAACTAGAAGAAGGATGGCTGACATATTTTTTTGTCATGTTTTATGACATTTTTTAAATGTTTTGTCTCATTAAGTACTCATAATGACCTTATCATAGCTCTGGGACACTGAAACCCAGCGTACAACCTGGAACTTTTGCCTCTGTTATCATAGGATGCAAATAACACTATAGAACTGAACTGACTCTTGTAATTATGATAATATTGGAAAACGCATTGGGCTCTACTCCCTGGAGCAGCAAAACCACGTCTCCACGCATGAGACCTACACTGGTGTGGATTTCAGGGTGATGAGATCCCAGGGGCACTCATGTTTGTTCGCTCTGCAGTTGTTATGGCTTATTTTAGTATATGGATCGGAAAGAGAGAGAGCGAAAAAAAATCAAATGATGGAGTAAGGAGATAAGTCATAATTATCTAATTTCATATTTAACAGTATCAATAAAATTCTCCTGGGAATCTGGAAGCATTAGCAACAGACGGCATTCTGGTGTGAGAATTAGAAAATCATTTCTTTAAAAAAAAAAGAAAAACGAAAATCAGTTCTGAGGAAGCATTGAGATGTGGTCTGCAGCAGAGGTCAGCAGACACGTTTGTAAATTGCCAGAGAGAGGACGTTTCACCCGGTGGGGCATACCCTTTCTGTTGTAGCTAGTCAGCTCTGCCATAGACAACCCATAAATGAATGGAAATGGCTTTGTTCCGATAAAACGTCTTTTATACAAACAGTCAGAATGCTAGATTTGATCCTCAGGACAGACTACACCAACCATGGTTTAGAGCGAGAGCACAGACTCAAGCCTTGATGCGCCGAAACCTGGCATTACATGAAAGTCAATGCAGGAAGAAGCTTCAGGGATGGATCCCATGCTGGGGTCAACTTAGAAGCTGGGCTGTAGGCTAGCAAGACAAAGAAGAAGAGTATCTAAATATGTGTAAGCCAGCCACAGGGGATGGTCATCCCAATGATATGGGCATATAATACACGACAGACAATGTGGGATATGCCAGGTACACAGCATAAATTTATGAGACATTATAGTTGAATTCCATATTCACGTACTCAAGGCCAACCCCCCAGTGAGAAAAGTGGAAGAATACATGGTCCAACACATCTGCTCGTGACTGTTTATGCTTTATGCTTTGTGTATATAGGAGGCGACGTTATTTTACAAGATTCCACTTACCTTTGATTCATAGCTCTAACTGTTGGTAATTGATTGTATCTAGTGAGCCAGAATTTGTTTCTATTCGACTGCTACCTGATCAACCTAATCCATATTAGCAGTCTTTCAAATGTTTGAAGGACATTGCCATGAACGTTTTCCCTGGGTTTCTCTCCTTCGGCAAACTAGACTTCCCTCCCTTCCTTTGGATGTATACAATGGAATGGAGATTGTACATATCCATGATTTTCAGGATGCCTACAAATATGCAGATACACCCCTACAATAAAGTAGACTCCCGTGGGCCTCTCTTATGGATCATTATTATGTTCATAATAATTAACATGCAACCATACATGATATGTGTTAATAAATTATGTATATAAATAACTAATATTCCTTCCTTTTGCAGTGTAACTTGGTCTCTTTCTCAACCAAATATGATACTTTGTCAGAACAAAGAAATACATAGGCAAGCGTGAGGCATGATAGAAGGAGTAGTCCGGGCTTACAGGTGTATGTGAGAGTATGAACCAAAAAGTCAGAGGATGTCGTGGGGAGTTATATCTTTATTTAAAATAAATAGCTCCTAAATGGTGCTGTATACGTGGCAGGTGTTCAGGACACATTTTTTTTTTTGAGTTTCAGAGAGGGCTCAAGTGAGTGAGGGGCAAAGAGAGATAGAGAGAGAGAAGAGATAGAGAAAGAGAAGCAGAGCTCACACAGGGCCCGCATTTTACCCAAAAACGGGGATCATGCTCACCCAATGTGGGACTTGAACTCACGAACTGTGAGATCAAGATGTGAACCGAAGTCAGATGCCTAATGACTGAGCCCCCCAGGCGCCCCAGGAAGTTCTAAGCACACATTTTTAATGATTAACTAATTAGTAATAATACATTTAATAGCATTAATAGGCACTGACACCTCTACTTACTAACAAGCCACAAGAACTCAACGCCCACTTTTCAGAACCTCTCCAATCAAGTTGGATATTGACTAAATAGATGTGTTGGGGGAAGAAACTTGCTTGTGAATTATCCCATGCATGGTTCCTGTTGATTTTATTTTGTTTTATTTATTATTTATTTACTTATTTATTTATTTTGCAATGTTTGAGGGTTTTTTGATGTTTATTTATTTTGAGAGAGAGAGAGAATGAATGTGAGTGGGGGAGGGACAAAGAGAAAGGGAGAGAGAGAATCCCAAGCAGGCTCCCTGCCGTCAGCACAGAGCTTGCTGCGGGGCTCGATCTCATGAACCATGAGATGATGACCTGCACCAAAACCCAGAGTCGGACGTTAACCAACTGAGCCAGTGAAGCATCCCAATTCATGTTAATTTTAAAAGAGAAGAGCATTGTTCAAGTTTTGCAAAATCATCATCTTCTCATAGGTTTCTACCACATACTTTTATAAATTCTCCAGGTCTCTGCCTTTTCTCCTTTACAAGCCATAGACGCCCTTCTCACAGTATCTCCGCTCTCTTACCAAGTCTCTAGCATCCTGTTCACTTTTCAAAGCCTTGATGCTATCTGACTTCCTCCTCAAGGCCTTTTTTGGCACGTTCCATCAGAATTAATTGTGTCTTCCTCAGCACTCCCATGGCAAAACTTGTATTTAGCAAATTAATTTTCTCACGGTTTACTTAGTTATTTATATGCTTGTCCCTCACAAGGGTTTAAGTACTCTATAGCGGTGACTATTTCTAACGCATCTTTGAACATTCACTGGGCCGGATTCAGGACCTTGTACAAAGTGCGTGCTCAAACCAGGTTCACGGAATCCGATTGCAACCCGACATATGATTTCAACATGATCACATTCCATGTTTGACTGTGGACATTTCGGCCACGAAAAGTGTGGCACGGGATGTATTTTCCAAAATTAAGCCAATTAAAATTAATTTCCTTCTGAGAGTCATTTTAGAATTTCACAAGAGCCCGTGTGATAATTAGGGACACTCAGGAGTGTCACCAATCCTGGAGTTGCCAGTCACTGGGCCATCCAACATGACCCCCCGAAGCTGCTCTCAGGTGGCTATTAATTTCACTGACTGCAGAATGTGTCAAGGTTTATTAAGTGAAAATCTCATAAAGATTTGAAAATAAAGTAGTGCTTATGCAGTACAGATAGTATGTGGTTCAGTTCCCTCCAGAAGAAGAGAATTAATAAACAAAGTAAAGCAGCAGTGTGTTTATTCTCAGGAGTGTCCTTCAAGGATGTTGATGGGAAGTATGGTGCACTTAATTCTTGCATTTAAGGGAAATACGGCATGAAGTGTATGTGAGAGCAGAGTCAATTGGAATCTTTTGGACTTGAAATAAGAAAGATGGCTCTGTGTTCGCACATAAATTATACAGCAATCAATATTTTAATTTTAGCTCTGCTGAAATATAATTTTTCTTCTTATTACCCTTCATTTCCAATAGAGTCGGAGTGTTACTCAGGCCAAGTGGAATATGAAAGAGGGACTACCCCGAGGACCAAAGCCCTTTCCCTGAATCAAGGAGCCCTTGGAGGGAAGCCCTGGTGAGAAGAGGTCTTGAATTAGCCTGGGCTGGAGCTATTATGGTATGGAGAGAGGTAAAGGGTAACACTTCATTAAAGCTAAAAGGTGGAAAGCTGTGAATTTAATTGAATTAAATGACAGCACGCGTAGACAGAGTGAGAAAGCTTGCCCATAGAATCAGCGCTCTCTGGAGGGAGGCAGTTTAATTCTTCCTGTCATCAGGCTGAGGGAAAGTGTGGTCCCAGTTAATTTCATTTGTCTCAAGGAGGGAACGTATCTGGGAGGTGATGGGCATACAGTTTAGTGAAAGGAAGCTGGGGCTTTCTGAGACGCCTATGCACTTCGGAGAAAGGCCGCTCCAGTACGAACTCACAAGGATGAACTTAGCGGGCAGAGCCTGAAACAGGCTGAAGAATGTACCAGAGTAATGAGAATCACTGCTGTTTTAGTCAAATGGATAAACGTTTGCTCCTTCAGTCATGCCGTAGATTGGTTATAGATTGGCAGCGTAGATGGTCCAGTAGCTCTCACCCAGGGAGGCTGAACAAAGATTTTACCGTCCAGTTAGTCAGAGGAGCAGAGAGAGTATATATGAAAGAAGAAACGGAAAATTAAGCTTGTCCATGCTGTGAGATTCAGCGCACAACTCACTTAGGCTTCCGAAGCATACTTTTAGCTTGAAATGTCACTAAGAGTAGAGAATAAAAAAAGCAGCTTTCGAGTGAGAATTATTTAAGCTAAGTCAAGAATCCAATACTGTTTTAATAGCCATTCAATTATGCATTATTGCTCTGCCTGCTAAAAAGAAAAAGAACACGCAAAACACAATCCTTCCCATGATAAAAGGGCTTCTATTGTTTGGCCAAACATTTTCTAATTTGATGGCAGAATTTCCGCATTTCAAATACAGATATCCCCTGCTTTTCAAAAGTTCATATTATGCCCCTTTCCTTTTATGAAAGACCTACAGTAGGACCTGTTTTCGCTATCGGAAAGAAATCCGATAGTGATTCACATTAAAACAAAACCAAACCAAAAAAGACGAAAAGCCAAAAGATATTCAGTGCTTGTTTGTGCCAAGCCCAAAAGAGGCAGTCTGCACCCCAGCAGCGAGAGCGACACCCCAGCTCCTCCCTCGTGAACTATACCCCTCATTTCAGCAGAAAGTCACCAGAGCTCTGAGTTGTCTCTGAGGGTGTGCGCTTTATCTGGATATATTTTGTGCATCCATTGGCAAGATGGGTCCTAAGGCATCAGAAAAGCCCAAGATAGGTTATGCTTTGGGTCTAGGAATGCTAAAAAAAAAAAGTTTCCACATAAATTAATGGTGATTTCTTCTTTGCTTTTCACCATTTGGGCTTAGGAACAATTTCTTAGGAACACTCTGCTTTTAGATAGTGGGAGAAACCTGTAGGCACACAATACAATATTTTGAACTATCTCAATGGTATTCAAGTCCCAACATGCTAAGAAGGCCTCCTACATTTTAAACCAATTAATTTGATATAAATGAAAAAATGGGATGCATCGAGAAAATGAAAAATGTGCTAATGAGTGTCCACTATATTTGGAGAGGAGAAAGTGGGAATCTTGAAATAAAGTTATCGATACATGTGAGAGCTTTACTATGTCCCCCTCCACTGGATAGGATCCCAAATTGAAGCAAAACAAGAAATTAGTCATTCCCTCAAAGCGCAGCTCTGTATGTTTTCTTAAGTGGTGTATTCATTATATGATTTACGCCTTTGGTAAGTATAGTTGCAAGAGAGGACATCTGAAATATGTCAACATCACGAAGCTACACAGGGCTTTTCAATCAATCAATCATCATTATCACCATCACCTTTATCAGATAATGAAGTACCAGGTCTCATTCCTTGAAAATTATGAAATGTCTTCATTATATGTAACATTGCACCAATATCTTGCCACATGAAAAGCGTATACAAACATGGGACTTTTAAGAAAGGGAGAACAGGATTTCATACACAGTAATTTAAATCATTTTACTTCATATATTAATGATTCAAAGCCTATCAATAACATTTTCTGAAATGAACAATGTGATTAAATAGACTTCATTAGTTTTGAAAGTGAAAAGTTAGTGATTTGATATGAATGAGTTAAGGTTGAAATCTGGGTTAATATTGATATTAGCTTTAAGAGCTACGCTGTTTAGTTGTTGTTTTTTTTTTTTGACTAATGTAATTCTTTCTTTCTTCCCTGATGTTCATGCTTTTATAAATTTCCTTGATGTTCATGTTCTTATAAATTGTTTTCATCACAATCCTGAACCACCTGTTGTTCAATGTTTGTAAAGAATCAACTTAGATACTGTTTCCACTTTGCTACTTACTTTTTGGAAGGCAAATGCAGGATCTGTGACTTTGTCGTGGCCAGCAGTGGGAGTTCTGCATAAATCTATGAGATAATTTGTTCCTATTCTGCGGTAGTGTTATCTACAAAGCCATGTAATCCTTCTTTGTGGAATTTCTTTGCAATGCAAACCATCTGACATACAGAATAAGAGAGAATAGTTGTCAATCATTTATTAAATGTTACAAAGCTTAAATTCTTTCTAATGTTAGATATGCAATAAATATTAAAATCAATTCTAATATCTTCCTTCCACAACCCAATGCACTACATGCTGTGAAAGCACCCTACTTGGGAAATCATTATGTGGAGAGATGATCCATTTTCATTTGCTGTGAATAAATTCAACCTCAGAATTTCAGATATGGTACCTGTAATGACAATAATTTCATTAGCTGTTTTTTGCCACAGTTTGATTAGTGCCTTAGGGCTTTATTGTTTCTCATTTCCTATCTAATAAGTTATCACGTTTCCCCATTATAAAGCTTTCTTTAAATAGAAAAGTAAAGTTTAAAATAAAAATAAAATAAAATAAAATAAAATAAAATAAAATAAAATAAAATAAAATATAAAGTGTCGTATATTTTTCTTGAAGTAATTTTTGAAAGCATTTACTTTTTAAAAAGAAAATAATACTTTAGTATGTGGGTTAAATTTTAAAATGTGACTTTTAAATGGATGTCCTTTGAATCTTTTGACTGTCCTTCCAAAGTGATCGAGAAGTTGTCTTCTTAAAAGGTAAGAATTCTGTAAGTGTAGGAGACATTTACTGAGTGCTCCTTTTTCTGAAAATTGCCAAGCCCCTAATCTTTATGGTTTAAAATGATGAAATCTGGCATAAATGTTTACAATATCTAATGCATCCTGTCCAAGATAGATTGGAAGAGGGATAGAGACCTGTTGCAAACATGGATGGATCTTCATCCTTATTCTGTGATTAAGATGAAGGAAAAAAAAATTCTTTCTCTCCCTTTCTCCATCTGGTGGCTATAGAAGTCTCTGTGTTTTCTTGTATATGAATCTAATTTCAGGAAGACATCTACAGAGAAAGAGAGGGAAACAAAAATGTATAGAATTAATACCAAAAAAAAAGAGCTTTAAGAGTAAACATGATAAGTTGACATGAGTTCATTCCTGAAAATGAAATGCATCTCCTAAACTCTGAGTTTGAAAACTTTCTGATATCCTATTAATAAATCATTTTACTCCTCCCAAAGCATCCTTTCAATTTTTTTTTCCTTTTCCTTATGAACAATTAGGAATTCATTTCATTCTTTCTTAAATTTTGTACATCAACATTAGCAGTATTATGAACTCACTGTCACTCTCTCTTAGCATTCTGGTAAATTAAAAAAAAAAACAAAAAAACACCCAATTTTGTAAATAGTATCTTTCTGAACTATAAAGAGAAGAAAATATAACCTTCATTGATTTAAATTTTCAATCATGTGTTATACACATTAAAAATAACACTCAATTTTGAGTCAATACATTATTTTCACTTCAAAACCTGTTAAAAAGTCACATTCTCACTAATTTTTCACTTTCTGCTTATATGCACAAAACATACCTTAATTTTTTCTCAAAATTAGAAACTTAATTGCATGAACTTACGTTATTACTAAGCCAATTTAAAATTAATTGACACTTTTATTTTTTTATTAGGTTCTACTCAGAAAGATATATCTGAGTATGGTCTCGTTGTCTTTGATTAAAACATGAATAATAAAGGTAACTAGCTCCCCCCAATTCTGATATGTTTCATTCCCAGAGGTTTTAAATTTTTCTAATGTTTATTTTTGAGAGAGAGAGAGAGACAGAGCATGAGTTAGGGAGGAGCAGAGAGAGAGGGAGACACAGACTGTGAAGTGGGCTCCAGGCTCCAAGTTGTCAGCACAGAGCCTGATGCGGGGCTCGAACTCATGAACAGCGAGATCATGACCTGACCCCAAGTCAGACGCTTAACAGACTGAGCCACCCAGGCGCCCCCGCAGAGGTTTCAGTTGCTATCAATATGATATATTCTTATTATTTAGCTAGCTTAGGTATATATTTATGAATATGGGTGCATGCAATATGTATTATTGGTTTGCATTTGGTTTGCATTATTTCCCTAGTATATTTATAATTCTATAGTTTGCTTAAGAGTATAGATGCTGGGGGCGCCTGGGTGGCGCAGTCGGTTAAGCGTCCGACTTCAGCCAGGTCACGATCTCGCGGTCCGTGAGTTCGAGCCCCGCGTCAGGCTCTGTCTGGGCTGATGGCTCAGAGCCTGGAGCCTGTTTCCGATTCTGTGTCTCCCTCTCTCTCTGCCCCTCCCCCATTCATGCTCTGTCTCTCTCTGTCCCAAAAATAAAATAAACGTTGAAAAAAAAAAAAAAAAAAAATTTAAAAATGTAAATTTTAAAAAAAAAAAAAAAAAAAAAAAAAAAAAAAAAAGAGTATAGATGCTGGAGCTGGTGTACTTGGGTTTGAATTTCAGTTCTATTGGCTAGTAACTTGACACCTTGTTACATAGGTAACAGACTAGTTACATAAGTTTTGTATACCTCCATTTCCTTGCTTGCATAATGCGGATAAAAATAATAACCGGATTGTTGATTTGGGGGGAGGGAATGAATTTAGTTAATATGTGGGGCGCGTGGGTGGCTCAGTCGGTTGAGTGTCCAACTTCGCTCAGGTCATGATCTCGCGGTCTGTGGGTTCGAGCCCCATGTCGGGCTCTGTGCTGACAGCTCGGAGCCTGGAGCCCGCTTCGGATTCTGTGTCTCCCTCTCTCTCTGCCCCTCTCCCACTCGTGCTCTGTCTCTCTCTCTCTCTCTCTCTCTCTGTCAAAATTAAATAAACATTAAAAATTTTTTAAATCATACTTTAATTTAGTTAATATGTGTACCTATATGCACATAAAACTGTTTAGTTTAAATATTATTTTAAAAACTGTTATTACATTTTTTCAGTTAACTTTAAATGTTTTTAGATTTTTTTCAGGGTAAGGCTATAGACTACCCTATTCTTTTTTTTTTTAAGTTTATTTATTTTCAGAGAAAGAGAGAGAACATGAGTGGGGGAGAAGCAGGGAGGAAGGGAGAAAGAAAATTCCAAGCAGGTTCCATACTGTCAGTGCAGAGCCTGACATGGGGATCGAACACATGAACCATGAGATCGTGACCTGGGTCGAAACCAACGGTAGGAAGCTTAATCAACTGAGCTGCCTAGGGGCCCGAGATCATGACCTGAGTCAAAATCAAGAGTCAGAAGCTTTATTGACTGAGCCACCCAGCACCCCACAGGCTACTCTGTTAGTCTTAATTAACACCTGATGGGTCATAATTTTGGATATACCATGAATGATTTGGCTATTCCCCAAATAATGAACTTTTAAAATACTCCCAGTATTGAATTATAAGTATTGAGTTATAAGCAACATTATTGACACTTTTCTGCATATCTCAGCACTTTTTTTTTTCCGTAGTATGGATACAAAATGAGTAGAGATGCTGTATATTGCAATAGGCACATTCCCAGTTTCAGCAGGTTACAACCAAATTGCGCTTATAACTACAAGATATTATTCCTTTTCTCCACAATCATCAACACTTGATATGAACTTTAAGCTTTTGGCAATCTCAGGAATTTTAATTTGTTGTTTTAATTGGCGTTTTCAATAAATAATGAATTTTATTATATTTTTGTGTTTTATTTATGGGTTTGTCATGCGTCCCTATTCCTGCCAATTTAACAATGGGATACTTAGTTAGTCTTATTATTATGCAGGTTTTAGCTGTACATTTTGGACAATAATCCCCTATCTGCCATGTATGTTGCAAATCTTTGTTTCACAGTTTACTCCTTAATTTCTAAATTGATGATATTTTAAATAGAAGGTACACCTATTAATTTTAATATGTGTATATATTTGCGGATATGTCACAGTTATATGTGTACATGTATACATGCATATACCTAACTTTTATAATGTCTGAGTTATTGATGAAGAAGGGGAAAATGGTCTGTTGCTAAATTTAGTATCTAAAATATCCAACATGATGATTTTTGCATTTATTATTGAGGCTATAGTGATCTAGAAAAATGAGAAAACAAAAATCTGTTTTATTCAGTAGGACTTCTAAATAAACAGGTTTCCAAAAACAACAACAACAACAACAAAATGTAGTCATGGATTGATTTTAGGATTTGCTTATGTCTATATCTTTATATTTTAAATGTAAACAGAAATCGTCTAAGGTGTTGTGAAGAAGTCTCAAATAAAGTGTCTGAATAAAATACATCTTCAAAGTAGAGATTTTTTTGCCCACATTGAACAGTAACAGAAGGAAAGTGTTAACATTTGCCTTAGGAAGTAAAAAATATGCCATATAAATGACAAATGTTGTAACCTTCACCTCTATTATGCTGGTCTTTCTTTTCCTTCTCCAGTCCTGCTAACTAAAGCACTAATTCAAATAGTGCTTTCCAGAATTATTAGAATATGATATGTGTAATAGTAGACATAAAAAATGCAAGCCTGCAACCGTTCCCTATTTTTTCTTAAAATGGTTGCTAACTAGTTTTTGTATGAAATATATTTTGAGTAACTGTATTAAATCATAAAAATAAGGATTTCAGACTTTGCATTAGAAGCAGGGTATACTAATCATATATGTACGAAGGAGTTTATTTTATGACCCTAAGCTGGCCCCAGCATCTTTTTGGCTCACTTTCATTGCACTGTATTTGTGAAAAGAGGCATTTGAGACAAAATGTTCCTTACTTAATTGGGGCGCCTGGGTGGCTCAGTTGTTTAAGCATCTGACTTCGGCTCAAGTCATGATCTCATAGCTCATGGGTTCGAGCCCCACGTTGGGCTCTGTGCTGACAGCTCAGAGCCTAGAGCCTGCTTTGGATTCTACATCTCCCTCTCTCTGCTCCTTCCCCAGCTCACACCCTCTCTCTCTCAAAAATAAATAAACATTAAAAAAAAAACTAATCGAATAAAAAAAATTGTCCTTATGTAGATATTTTTTGGAAGGCGACTAAAATACCCATTTCATAATTATGATTCAATAAAGTCTGGAAAAATTGAGTTTTGCAGATACTAGGTTAGCGCTGAAAGAGTCATTTCTTGATTCATCCATTCATTCTTACTCTCCTCCATTCATTCATTTATACATTTAGAAGATACAAACAAGTGCTTAATTGGTGGGATGTTCTACAAAGGGACTTGACAGTAAACAAGGCAGGTAAGGTCTCTAACTTCAGAGAACTTAGTCCAGACGGAGTGATCACCTTTAAATGAGTAACTAAACAGATAAACTCTCCCAGACAACAAGAACGACAGAGATTCTGTCACCTCGGAGGAGGTACTTAAATTATTCCGGGGCATAGACACCTAAAAGATGTTCAAATAAGTCTGAAAGTGAAGGGGAAATTGTTCCCAGCAGAGGAAACAATGTGTGACTCAGGCCTTAGATGGAAACAGCTTAGGAAGCAGGTGGCGCTCAGGAAAACACGTGGCTTCGGGACAGCGAGGGGAGGGATGGAGGGTGGTGAGAGACCCTAGCACATTTTAGCTGGAGCCCATCGGCAGGCTGCGTTCTGGACTCCGTTGCTGTGCCAGGAGACGTTGCAAACCACTGTAATATTTTAAGAAAGGAGGTAAAAGGATCGTATTTTCTTTTAAAGAATTGACCACGGTGGATTGGTGAGAAAGCTATTTATAGCAATGGTCTATGAATGACTTGGGCACTCTAATTGTAACTGCTCACTCTCATTTAACACTAAATTTTTATGTGCGAGGCAGTGTGTAAAGAAAATGTTTTGGTATTATTTCCACACGGTAACATTAAAAAAGACTGCTCGTATCACTTTTATGTATGGAGAAACTGAAGCCCAAGCGACACTAAATAATTTGCTCAAGGTCGTAACGCGGATAAGTGGACGAACTGGGAGAAAACAATAAACCGTCTGTCTTCAGAATTTTTGCTTTCAATCAGACATTATGCAGACCAGGACTTAGGTAGAGAGATCGTGTGCAGCAGATAATTTGAGAGGTACTTACAGGTTGAATTCATTGATTGATCTATGGCATATGTGGAGTAAAGAGAAGAGTGTTCAAGTTTTTGTAGTTGGATGCATGGCGGTAACACAGATGGAGAGAAGAAACATTAACGCAAATGTAACTTTTAAAGAAAATTATGAATTATAAATTATGGATTGGGTTGCCAGTGAGATACCAAGGATCAGTGTATACCCGACGCAGTTGGCCACCACATTCTGCTACTCGGAAGGGAAGACCTTCCTCAAGGTAACAGCTTGGAATGATGGATGTAGAGATGCCTCTTTGTATCTCTAGGCACAGTTGAGCTAAAAGAGTGCAAAGAGACAAACGGAAAAGACCTGGGTTTTGTAAGGAAGAAAGAGCAGCCAAAATGCTCTAGTGACATGGAAACAAGTTAGAATGAAACCAGGAGAGTGACTGTCACCTGTGCCGTGTCAAGAGAGTGTTTAAAGAAAGTGTGAGTGGTCAGCTCTGTCAGAATTTCCAGTATTATGACGTTTAAAGATTTACTAATGCAGGAGTTACTGGTACCAGATTAGGAGTGATTAGGGGCAGGAAAGGAAGGAGTTGGGAGAGAGGAAGTGCTATCAAATAATGTAAGCGATTAGTTTAAGAAATTTGCTGTAAAGACGCAGAAAGACATAGAATAGATGGCTGAAAGAAATTCTGGGGTATGGGGGGGTTGCATTTTGTTTCCCTTTAAAACAAGAAAAACTTGGGGCGCCTGGGTGGCTCAGTCGGTTCAGCGTCCAACTTCACCTCAGGTCATGATCTCGTAGTTCACGAGTTCAAGCCCCATATCAGGCTCTATGCTGACAGCTCAGAGCCTGGAGCCTGTTTCAGATTCTGTGTCTCCCTCTCTCTGCCCTTCCCCCCAATCATGCTCTGTCTCTCTTTCTCTCTCTCTCTCAAAAATAAATAAACATTAAAACAATAGAAATAAAATATGAAACTCCCTTTAAAAATTAAATAAAACAAGAAAAACTTATGCACGTTGCATGTCTTAGATTAAAATAGGAGAAAAGGGGAATTTAAGGATATGGGAGAGACATCATAACAGAGGAAGAATTTCTTGAGAATCTGGGGGGTGGGGAAGTAATGGCAATCCAGAGCATGGTGCGAGGAACCATGTATAATATTGGATTTTTAGGCATGTGAATTATGTTTATGTTCATAAATCCAAACAGAAGTATATCATGGGTGCCCATGGGTTAAAAAACAAAGCTGAGCAAGAAAGGGACTATGGAACAAAATTATGAGAAAAGTAAACAAGATGTGGAGAAAAATAGGGAAAAAAAAGTGGAGAGAAGAGGATAGAGGCACCTGGGCGGCTCAAGTTGGTTGGCCATCTGACTCTTGATTTCAGCTCCGGTCATGATCTTGCTGTCATGATATCGAGCCCCATGTCATCAGGCTCCACGCACAGAGCCTGCTTGGGATTCTCTCTCCCTCTCTCTCTGCCCCTCCCCCACTTGTTCTCTCTCTCCCTCTCTCTCTCTCTCTTTCTCTCTCTCTCTCAAATACACAAATAAACATTTTTAAGAAAGAAAAGAGGGATAGGTAAAAGGCCAATGGAAAAAAAGAAAATTGGTGGAACTACATATACACTTATTCACATAGTGTTGACTATTATTATTAATGCCTCAGTGCTACTGTGCCATCATTGTGTGTTAATTAATGTGTTTTATTAACACGTGTACATTTTTTCCCACAAAATCATCGGCTGGGGGAAGAACGCATATTCAAATTCTCACAAAGCACATACTATAGTGGTGACTTCTCAATCCCTTCGTTTTGAAAAGACAATGAGCATTTGGGAAAATTTGTATTGGTCTTTAGGTATCCTGTTTAAAAACACACAAGTTTTTGGTGCGTACAGAGTCGATTGTCTTATGCCTAAAAAGGAAACAAATAGATGTTAACTAAGGTTGATTAATTACTCTTGGGACGTATTGGAACATAGCTGGGCTGCACAATAACGAGTGTCGGATGTCATTATGAACAGGCCTGGTGGCAGTCGCTTACAATGCAATATACAGAATAGTTATCAGGTAGGTGGCGATCACACATGAATGTCTGCAAGATGCCTAGGAGAAAAACACTGATTTGGTCCTGATGCAAACTTGGGTACCTGTGACTTGGGGAGATATTTCTGGGAACAAAAATATACACATCTCCAAAAATGCCGTAGCTCAATTAATTAACTTATTTTCTAATTAACGTGTTTATTTCAGCTCAAGTTAGTTAACATATAGTGTGGTATTGGTTTCAGGAGTAGAACCCAATGATTCATCACTGCCATACGACACCCCGCGCTCATCCCAACAAGTGCCCTCCTTAATGCCCATCACCCATCTAACCCATCCCCCACCCGCTTCCCTTCCAGCAGCCCTCAGTTTGTTCTCTATATTTAGGAGTCTCCTATGGTTTGCCTCCCTCTCTGTTTTTATTTTATGCCTTAATTAGTTCACAAGCAAGTAAAGCTGACACAGAAATCTTGAGTCCTTTAAGGACTCAAAAGTGGGTTTAGTGATGAAAAACCACTGATGTTGCGCAGGCTTAGGGATAATTTTGTCAAACACAAATGGGACCGCGGTATTTCCAAATTGAACTTTGTTTTATATCAGTGTGATCCCATAAGTAATCAAAGTAACAGAAGTCCACTTACGTGATAACTACTCACCGAGCGCTCGGCGTGCGGTAGGGTCTCTTCTAGGAGCTGCAGCAACACTGGCGAACAATGCAGGGTGAATTGCCCTCTCCAGCTTTCACCTGAGAGGACCCCAAATTGCTTAGTAAATACTGCACGAGGCCTGTGACTCTCATCCCTATTCCCATACAGTTCCAAAATTCTGTTTGCCCCCAAACGGACCTCTTCTATTTTGTATATGATTTCTAATTGTGAAAACAGGAAGCACATGAAGGAACTTACATCTGAGGCTTATGCAAATCCAGTGCTAGCCCAGAGCTCCTTCAGGACTGGAGGGGGCTCCATTCTGCCTCCACCTCCTCTCACTCTTAGTATACGAAAAGGACTTGATTTGGAGCCACCAGTAGTCCCATTAATACCAGAGTACCGGTAAAGCTTTTCTCTTTGAGTTGGCAAAAGTCACTTCCTTACTATATTCTTACTTGGCCTTTTCCTCTGTGCTCACCAGGCAGGGAGAGATCTCCGGGGTTCCTACCTCTTCCTATGATGACAATTGATCCATGGGGTCAGACTCCCACCATTGTGATTTCACTTAACCTTGATTACCTCTAAAGTCTCTGTCTCTGAATACAGTCACATTGGGGGTTAGTACGTCCTCAATATGTGAATTTTAGAAGGCACAAAACTCAGTACAAAATGCATAGTGATCAACTGTGAGTGATTTTGCTAACTAGAGAAATCTTTTAATAATATTTTTCAATGTTCAATTTGAAATGAAAATGTGCCTAGACACGTGTGTATGAAGCTAGTTCTGTTAATAGGGAAACAAACTCAAATTATCAACTGTAGTGTATTTTCAATGCTCAGTGTTTTTTTTATGTTTATTTATTTGTTTTGAGAGAGAGAGAGCATGAGCAAGGGGGAGACAGAGAAGGAGAGAGAGAATCCCAAGCAGGATCCTTGCTGACAGTGCAGAGTCCGATGTAGGGCTCCATCCCACAAACTTGTGAGATCATGGCTTGAGCCAAAATGCAGAATTGGACACTTAACTGACTGAGCCACCCAAGCACCACAATGTTCAGTATTAAAAAAAAAAAGAAAAGAAAAAAATCTTTTAGGAAAATGACTCTTTGAATTTCAAAAACCAAAATTCCAGGTAAAAAAATAGATAAGAAAACAATGCAGTATAAAAAGAAAAATAATCTCAGAAGTAGTTTCAAGAAGGAGGCTGAGAACCAGGAAACCTAAATCACAAATTTTAATTCTAATAATGTAAAACACATTAGGAATGCTATATATCAATACAATAGGTGAAAAAAAATAATAACACCTACAGTAACAGCTAAAACTCGATTTCCACCAAGGACATATGTTCCAGAAAACATTAATTTGACGTAGGAAAAGGCCAATATTTCTTCAAGGAGTTTGACCTATTTGCTATATTCTGTATATTCATTTTATTGTCACACAGAACATAAGTACTTTAAAATTCATAAGAGTGAGGTTAAATTATCTTTTGTTTCAGAATGATATTCTTATTTGCTCTATCAGCAACAAGTGGGGTCACCTTGTTAATCAACTTTGGAAACTTTGACTTTTATCACCAAACATTCATTTTGTTTATGTTCTCTTCGATTATGTCTTGTTTTTTTTTTGTTTTTTTGTTTTGTTTTGTTTTGTTTTGTTTTCTTTTATTCCTACTGGAACAAGTTTGAGCTTAACAGCTTTGAGAAGGGCGATCGTGTCTCCTTGGAGAGCCATCAGGAAACCCTTCATGCTGTCAGGACTTGGGTATATGAGAAAAGGTGCAAACTATTCTCTCTGCTTTAGAAATTTCAAGGCTACCATTGCCGCAGAGTCTCTGGTTACTGTCAATCTTTGATATTAGAAGTAAAGTCCATTAGTTAAGCCTGGTTCTCTCTTTCCAGCACATTCTGTACAGTATCGAGGCTGGGGCTGGTGATAGAGTAGTTCTACCAAACATAAATAAACCGCACCCAATTTTAAATTTAGAAATGTTATGATAATGTATACATTACTTCTTTATATTTACATGAGATGAGCAGGATCTACAGAGATTTTATATTCGTAGAGAAATTTATAATTAAAAAGGCTATTGCATATGTGATTGCTGTTAATGTAATATGCGTTTTCTCCTGCAAAAGTAACCTCCATCAATAATTTGTGAGTTTTCAGGCAATATACACAAAACAAAGACTACCATATTCTTGAATAGCACATATAATAGAAGTGATAACATTTACAACCTGAACGTTTTCTAGCTTTATCACATATTTATCACTGTGTCCCACGATGAAGTTATCACATCCTGTGCTGCACGCGCATCATCAGCTGTCTTCACTTTATCCTTTATTTTTTCATTCATTTATTCATTGTTGGTCAGGCTCCTTTTCAGTGATTTCAGAGAATTCCGAATCGCTGCATTAGTAATATAGACTCTCACTGACTATATGTAAAGGAGAGCTTTCTAACAAAGATCCCTGTCAAGTGCCTGATGACAGGGCAGTACAGTACCTTTCACTGGCCAACAGGTAAGAGAATGGAAATGTCTGCAAGAAATGAGCTTTAGCTGATTCTGATCTTTCTCTGAGGGCTCCTGGGCTGCTGTCTCTATCGTGCTTGCGGTTGATGACTTCTTTTATCAGGAAATTCAACACCCTCAGTGAAGAGAGTTTACAGTCCCACGAGACCAAGCTGCACTCCTAATCCTCAGTTAGTGGCTGCGGCAGGGGGGGAGCCATTTAGCCATATAACTCCTACTCTTACACAGGCTTCCCTATACATCATACAACAGAACTCACAGCGCGATGGGAATGTTGCTAAGCTAAAAAAGACAGAATGTAGCAAAGGCATTAATTTTTATGTCATTACCAAAAAAATAAAATGTACTGCCTATCTAAAAACATTAGCTACTGGAAGAATATGGAGTTATTAAAAGTCTCAGCAGGGGCGCCTGGGTGGCGCAGTCGGTGAAGCGTCCGACTTCAGCCAGGTCACGATCTCGCGGTCCGTGAGTTCGAGCCCCGCGTCGGGCTCTGGGCTGATGGCTCGGAGCCTGGAGCCTGTTTCTGATTCTGTGTCTCCCTCTCTCTCTGCCCCTCCCCCGTTCATGCTCTGTCTCTCTCTGTCCCAAAAATAAACATTGAAAAAAAAATTTAAAAAAAAAAAAGTCTCAGCAAATACAAATATAACAGGGAGCCACTGGAAATATTGGTACGTATATTCCAGTCTGAATTTTTTGTGTGTTCTATAACTTTTATCACAAATTACATATATACATGTGTGTGTGTTCTATAATTATATCACAAATTACATATACATATGTGTGTGTATATATGTATATATATGTACATATATATACATATATATACATACATATATACATATATATACATATATATACATATATACATATATATAAATGTATATATACATATATACATATATAAAAATATATATGTATATATAAATGTATATATACATATATACATTTATATATACATATATACACATATATATAAAATATATATACATATATACACACACATATATATAAAATATATATACATATATACATATATATACATATATATACATATATATAAAATCATACTCAATTACTCAATATACGTATATATACATATATATAAATATATATTCAAAAACTCAATACTCAAATACTCAATACTCAATACTCAATACTCAAATACTCAATATACATTTATATATAAAAAATATATATGTATATATATAAATATATATAAATGTATATATACATATATACACATATATAAAATATATATGTATATATATATGTAAATATATATGTATATATGTATATGTATACATATATATGTATAAAATATATATGTATATATATACATATATATACATATATATATAAAAAACCATACTCAACACATCACCAAAATACTAATTTTAAAGCTTAACTAAGGCACAAATGAAAGGCTGTAGAATGGAGAATTCCAAAAATATGGGGGAAAAAAATATCTCCAAGGAGAAAATTCAGTTCTACCTGTTGCTAACAGCAGTTGATCAGACTTTTAGTTTGTTTAGTTTTTTTTTTTTCCCCCAACTCGACCTTAATGGCGTCATTTTGGACTTTGGCTATTATTGTTGCAGCTGCCTTGATTTCTCCTCTGCATTATAATTACCACTAAAGGAAATGGGAGGTGGTAAAGCACTATTCTGTCTAATTTCCTTTGATTTTCTTCTTCAGAACTTATTTTTCCCCTTTAAACCTTTGCTCCACATACTTTATTTGTATTACTGCACAAGCTGTGGGACATAACAAGCAGCATTTTAGCACCATTCTGTTCTTTACTCATGGTGTATAAATCACAGCAGAGTTGCTAACAGCTTGTGACTGACAATCTTCCTTGATAGACAATCTGTGATCCTTTCAGCCTTTTACTAATAAGCTCATTAGGCGAGAATGGCTAGAAATCCTTTCTGGGATATAGCAATGAACCGCAGCAAATTCAGTGCATGTCTGACCACTCAAACTTTAGAGAATCAATCTTTCCTCAATCAAAACTTTGTCAAGTCCTGCTGAATGTCTGCTGAAGGTTACTGATTTTTTTTTAATACAAGTTTGTCAGAAAAATCAAGGAAGCTTTCCGATCTAATATAAGTCAAGAGGAAATTTTTCTGAAGCGTTGTTGTTGTTTTCTTTTAATTTTTGTGAATCAACATCTGAAAAATGTTCATCAAGTGTTCAAAGTTGTCATGACTTTCAAATTGAGAATCTGCGGCTCAGTAATGCAGAGACCAAAGAAGATAAGAAACAGGGTTTGATGAAGATATTCAGATTTATATTATTTATTAGGTTCATGTGTATCTTGTAATGAATAGGGAAAAGTTTGCTGAAAATTACATAATTACAATGAGAAGAACGTATGTTTTATGCACATTAGTTCATGATAAATTAATATCCTTTTATTGAAAATATATCAATGTAAAGTTTATGCACTCATATATGGATATAATACAATTATATTATATATATATTTTTAGGGGCGCCTGGGTGGTGCAGTCGGTTAAGCGTCCGACTTCAGCCAGGTCACAATCTCGCGGTCTGGGAGTTCGAGCCCCGCGTCGGGCTCTGGGCTGATGGCTCAGAGCCTGGAGCCTGTTTCCGATTCTGTGGCTCCCTCTCTCTCTGCCCCTCCCCCGTTCATGCTCTGTCTCTCTCTGTCCCAAAAATAAATAAATGTTGAAAAAAAAATTAAAAAAAAAAAAAAGTAAATGTTGGGGGGCGCCTGGGTGGCGCAGTCGGTTAAGCGTCCGACTT
Organism: Prionailurus bengalensis; assembly: GCF_016509475.1. Taxonomy (NCBI): domain Eukaryota; kingdom Metazoa; phylum Chordata; class Mammalia; order Carnivora; family Felidae; genus Prionailurus; species Prionailurus bengalensis. The sequence continues at coordinate 82,363,910 of NC_057356.1, read as the reverse complement.
CAGCCAGGTCACGATCTCGCGGTCTGGGAGTTCGAGCCCCGCGTCGGGCTCTGGGCTGATGGCTCAGAGCCTGGAGCCTGTTTCCGATTCTGTGTCTCCCTCTCTCTCTGCCCCTCCCCCGTTCATGCTCTGTCTCTCTCTGTCCCAAAAATAAATAAACGTTGAAAAAAAATTTTTTTTAATTTATATATATATTTTTTTAACTAAATCTTATTCTGAGATTCATATCACATACCACAAAATAAAAATCCAGTCCCAGTTTTATCACTGGACCACATTAGTTGAAATCTACCTCTGACATGAATGATTTTCTATGGTATTTTATTATTTTGACATTACAAAAACAGGACTGATAGAAGCTGTCAGAAAATTCACAAAGGTTATTCTTCTCCCCATTAATGGAGTGACTCAAATCTGTAGAATTTTGAGAAAATACAGATCAGGAACCAAAGTAGCTAAAAATGAAGGAAGTTTAATGTTAGAGGGGAATCAAAGAAAGGGCTAGCAGTTAACTAATTAGAACTAGAAATCCTATAAGTCTGAAAAACTAGAAATCCTAAGTCCTATAAGTATTTTTCATATTTAATTTGATTGGAATAGCGTTTTAATATAATATTGATGGTCATGTTATGTGATGATCTATAGTGTTCTAAGCTAATTAATATTGATAATTAACCCATTAATATATAGATTGGAAGAAGATAAATCTAAAAAGAAAATATAATACTGTCATATGTTCAAGTGTGTTTTTTAATCAAGAAAAAACCCAAATAAAACTAAATTAAAACTAAAACATCCATTTGAAAAAAATAACAAATTCAAATATGCATTAAGGTAGCAAGTAGTAAGCATTGTTCAACTTTTTAAGTATTTGAGAAATTAGAAATATTTTACAAATGTAACCCATTCCATTAAGACCAGAGGTGGTAAGTCTTACATTTGTACGGTTTCAAAAGTAAATGTCAGGTGAACCCTCTGTTTGAAATTCTAATTCTTAGCAATCTCACAAGTAGAAATATTCCCCAACAGAAGTGAATCAGTAAAGAGGACTTATCAATTGGAAGACAGAATTCCTAACCACACAAGTCCATTGTCAAGGTGACCTGACTTCATGAGATTGATGTTCTACTTCCCCTACCTACTCCAATTAATATTCAAACTGCCTATACAATCAGGCTTGGACATGATATTTAAGCATCTCACCACCCCTGTTATTTGCATAGTTTTGGCAAGATTTCTGTCTGCAAATAACTAAAAACACAATATTAATCTGTAATCTTACCAAACTCCAATAAATTATTGGGTCACAAATTACTAAAGTGATTGCAATTTCCTCTCATTTTTATTTTTCTCCAGGGACTATACAGGCACAGTTAATTACTAAGTCACTATTATTTACAATGATGTTAAGACATTTTATGGCATAATAAATATAGTCTAAAATTCCATTTAGCAACACATATTACTTCTAAACACATAAATATTGTTTTATTTTTATCATTTTATTATAATTCTAATTAAGTAAATACTACCTAATATCAAGGTAATTGGTTGAATGAACTACAAGCATAGTAGTGGTAAAGCCCCTGGAGTTCACATAAAACAAATCTTATGAAAATTGATTAAAGCTGACAGATCACTACCAGAAGAGATAAACTTAATTTATTCAACAAACTAGGAGTAAAGACTAAAGGAAAAATCAACAAAATTAAAATCGGTATGACTTAATGCTGTATAGAATCTTTCCAAGTCTACTACTGAATGCGAATTTAATACTTAGTGCCACGTAAGAAAATGATATGGTCTTACTCTGAGACTCAAAACCGTTGCATTTCTTCTGGTAGAACAAAAAACCTACAAGAAGTGGAGAAAATACACAGAAGAGAAAAGTTGATAGATACTGCTTTGCACCAACTAGCTTCATACAATGAAAAAGTAAATTGGACACACATCTCTCCGTGTCTCTCTCTTTCTTCCCTTCCCCCAACCCCATCTCCTGCCCCCTTATTGAGAAAGTATTCCTTCCTAAATTTGGCAAGGAAAGTCAAGGAAGAACACTGTTTTTAATGTTTATTTATTTTTGAGACAGACAATGAGAGAGACAGTGCAGGAGACGGACAGAGAGAGGGAGACAGAGAATCCCGAGCAGGCTCTGTGCTGTCAGCTCAGAGTCCCATGCAAGGCTCGAACCCACAAACTGTGAGATCATGACCTGAGCCGAAATCAAGAGTTAGCTGCTTAACCTACTGAGCCACCCAGGCGCCCCAAGGAAGAACATTCTGAAAGGTGCCACTCACTCTCTCACAATCCTACTAACAAAAAATAAAAATAAGTTAAAACTCTATTTTTAACAAATAAGTACATACACAGTTACTGTTACCATACTTTTGAGTATCATGAAACAGAAGAATCCAGACTTGAGCGAGGAAATAGCCTGAGGACAAGTGTGAAAATATTCAGTCTTCAAACAGAAAACGCACGACCCTGAATTTGGGTGTCATGATCCTAAAAGTCTTAGACCCAAGGCATGAACACAACTGAGTGACTATGGAAGAACCCGACAAAAAACTAAGGCAACTCAAGTGGACACTAAATAACTAGAATATGCGGAGGTAAAGGCAGCAGGGGCTAGACACATACTTCTCCTCCCTTCTTACCTGCTCTCCAGGAAATGGACGGTGCTGGAATGGAAGCTGCTCGAAGGAGACAGTTGAGGCAGGGGATCCTCTGCCGGCAGCCATTACGTAAACAGGGAGGAAACAACTGCAAATCACACAATGTGGATAAGGATTTGTATTCAAAATACATCAAGAACTCTTTCTGCTCAAGAACTAGAGGACATCCAGCCCAAATGTACTTTAAAAGTGCTCTTTTTTGGGGGCGCCTGGGTGGCTCAGTCAGGCAAGTGACTTCAGCTCAGGTCATGATCTTGTGGTTCGTGAGTTCAAGCCCCGCTTCAGGCTCTGTGCTGACAGCTCAGAGCCTGGAGCCTGCTTGGGATTCTGTGTCTCCCTCTCTCTCTCTCTCTCTCTCTCTCTCTGCCCCTCCTTGCTCTCTCTTTCTCTCTCTCTCAAAAATAAATAAACCATTAAAAAATTAAAATTTTGAACCCAATAGATTGAGGGGCACCTGGGTGGCTCTGTCAGTTAAGCATGCCACTTAAGCTCAGGTCATAATCTCATAGTTCATGACTTTGAGTCCCACATTGGGCTCTGTGCTGACAGCTCAGAGCACGGAGCCTTCTTTGGATTCTGTGTCTCTCTCTTTCTCTGCCCCTCCCCTGCTCATGTTCTCTCTCTCTCAAAAATAAATAAACATTTAAAAAAAAGTGCTCTTAAAGAATTTCACCATCAGGGTGCCTGGGTGGCTCAGTCTGTTAGGTGTCCAACTTTGACTTGGTCTCAGGTCACGATCTTGCAGTTCTCGAGTCCTAGCACCACGTCAGGCTCCGTGCTGGCAGTGCTGAGCCACTTTGGATCTTCTGTTCCCCTTTGTCTCTGCCTCTCCTCTGTGTTCTCCCTCTCTCTTCTCTCCCCCCTCTTCTTTCAAAAATAAATATACATTAAAAAAATAAAATAAAATAAAATAAAATAAAATAAAATAAAATAATGAAGAATGTCATCATCATCAGTCATTAGGGAAGTGAATATTAAAGCCACAATGAGATGCTATTTTACACCCACTAGAATGGCAATCATGCAAAGAAAGAAAACAAATATTGACAAGGATATGGATAAACAGAAACCTTCCTATATTGCTGGTAGATATGGAAAATGCTGCAGCCACTTTGGAAAATAGTTTGGGATTTTCTTAAAAAAGGTCAACATGTATTTGCCATAAACCCCAATAATTCCACCTCTAGGTATCCACCCAAGAAAAATGAAGACATATGTACCCACAATGATTTGTATGTATGAAATAAAACCATTGTTGTTCATAGTTCCAAAGTGGCAATAATACGAATGCCCATCAACTGGCAAATGGATAAACGATGTGATCTATCCAAGCAATGGAATCATATTCAGCAATAAAAAGGAATAAACTTTCAGCATAAGCTACAACACAGATGAACCTAAATTAAGTATGCTAAGTCATGGGCAGGAAAACTTACCGCCAGGTTTTCAGCTTGCTAGGCACGTTAAATCTCTGTAACATTTTTTTTCTTTTCTTCCTACAATGCTTAAAAAGGTAAAAATTCAGCTTACAAGTGATGGGCTTTATTTGTCCCACAGGCTGCAGTGAAAAAAGCCAGATATGAGTAAGCACAACATTCAAAGGAGTATCTGTCGTGTGCTACTTTTTGTGTAAGAAAAAAAACAAAACAAAACAAACAAACAAAAAAAGTTGGGATAAGAAATACACCTGTATATGCATATTTGTGCAAGAAAAGAAACACAGGGAGGCTGAATCTGTACCCAATGAACTCGATTCTCTGCAGGGAGCTTGGGACAATGGGTAAAATGGATGAGAGAGGGACGCTGCTTAGAGCTTTCCTCCGCATAGAGTTCTTTTAGAATCATGCCAGGGGCTTCATACACAAAAATAAAGTCACATCAGCAATGTGGGTGACAAACAGGTACACTACAAATACAAACAAATAGATTCTACTGTATTTAAAATGAATAACGTAACTCTGCTAAAGAAGAGAACAAACTAGACCAGGTATGTTCTGAAAACCATATATACTCTCAAAAGACAAAATGAGATAAAATGAACGATAAAACATAGGGAGCTTTTCTGCGAATCTGTGAAAGCGTTTTAAACTTTAAAAAATTATTGACAAAACATTTTAAGATATTTTCACCATTTCTATTTTTAAAATTAGTAGATAGATATCATAATGAGGCAATCAGCAAGCTACATTACCTGTACCCCAAAACAGTTTCTTGATTTGGGGCACAGGAAGCTCTCAAGTCTTTGTGATAGTCTGAGAAAGGAGCAGTAATAGATATAATAGGTGACACAGCTCCTTAAATTTATCATTGATTTTCCTCTTTTTTTTTTTTTTTTCTACTAACAACACCTCTGTCAGGACATTCTGGAGCCAGGCAAGATCGCAAGGTGGTAATAAGTTGAAGATTTTGAGTTAAGTCAAGTCTGGAAGTAAAGTTTGCTTCTATTTATCAGATTTGACCTCTAGGAAACTTATACAAGCCCTAATATCCTCAGTTTCCTTTTTATAAATTAAAATAAGCACTCTCCTAGGTTAGAAGCCACAAACATTAAGTTAAATAATTAATTTCAAACACCAAAAATGAATCAAAGTATATGCTAGGCCTTTGGGAAATGAAGATTATTTTCAATTGTTTGTATTTGAGTACAATTGTTTGTGGGTGAGCGGATTATCTTTTGTAACTACGAATGCATTTTAGTAAAAGACGTGCATAGCAAAAGGAAGACTAAGGAATTTTGCTGAATTGTGAAACGGAGAAACTGTCTCTTTCTTCGTAGAAGTACTCTCTTGGATCTGGAGCAAGGGAAAATGTAACAAAACATTTGGAAGGAAAGAGGACGTGGGCAGTAACCGAGATAGAGTGTGAGAAGAGAAAAGTGTCTTTGAGTGAAAAATCTGTTGTGCAACCAGGAAAGAAAACGATGTCACGGAATAAAGTAATGAAAGTTTCTTTAAGCCAACAAGTGATAAATTGCCATAAGAGCTTTTTAGCTACAACACTAGGTTTAATCATGTTGGGAACTAAAAGGATCCCAAATGCATAAAATTTTCCTTAACCAAAATGAAATTACACCATCAAATGTGAACGCTCCATACGCAAGACAGTGCAAGCTGGAATATTTATGAGCCCCCATTTGTAAATGACACAGCGTGATTGCTAGAAACACGACTAAATATGCAATTCTAAGAAAAAAAAAAAAAAAAAAAGAGCCCAGTAGACATTTTGCTCTTGGGAACTTGGGAGAGTTCGAGGCATTTAGGTGCTCTTTATAGCCTAGGGAAATGGGAGGTGCCATTTGTGGATCCTTATAGCTCAGGATCTACGTGACTCATTTTTTTTTTCTTTTTTAGTCACCTGTGAAATGGTGAGTTTAGGATAGAGGTCTCAGTACCTCTTTTTGCCAGAGGTCTATTCTGTGTAAAGATAAGTAACTAATGAATTGTGTAATACACTAAATAAAAGTAAATCAAATTGATTTGAACAATGTTTAAAATAAATTTACCAGAGGAAATAGATAATAAAATGAATGGACTGCTCAAAAGATCATCCTCAACAGATAGTGCAATCAACAATAAAATAGAGAAAAGGATTTTGAAAAACTATATTCCTAGACGCTAACTGTTGGGTCCATGAAGTGGATCATCCGTGATATTTTATTCTATTTCACACTTTGCTCTTCTGTGTGTCCTCAGATTTATTGTGTGGTGAAATACGTAAAAAAAAATTCATCCTTTACTAAAATCTATCATCATCTGTGATACATAATGTTGATGACAATACATTTAGGGTGCTTTAATAACGACAAAAAGCAATGCATATAGGAAACCTAGAATATCTCATATTAAGGGTAGACGTATGATGCAATGGGTTCTTTTTCTCCTACATGGAGCTGATTCTACTCTGTGAATCATTAGCAAGCCCCGCATGGCTTGTGGCAATTGTGCTTACCGCCAGTTTCCATAAACTCTCCCTTAGGAATAGTCTGGCTGGGTTACGACACGTGTGCGCTCAAGGATTCTCCGATCAGTAGCGATGTGAATACTCCAAATTCCCTTGGTGGCTCTGTGATTATCTGTAGCATCTCTGCAGATTTGCTAGAAAACTCTACCGCCGGGACCAAGGACGGGAAAGAAATAAGGAAGCATTTTCCTTTCATCTCTCATTTGCTTGCCACTTGGCTACTGCCCCGTGACTTACACGATTGGAAGATTAGGTATTGAATAGTTTTTTATGTGCCGTTTTTAAAATTATTTTCCACTTCTGAAGTCAACTTTGCACAGTCTTAGTGATTCATTGTGTTTTGACAATGTTTTGTGGTAAAAGCTTAAAACACTGGCCACGTAAAACATTATTTTTAATAGGTACTTCTCTGATAAGTCTGTATTTTATTGGCCTGCAGGAAAAGTGTCTCCATTAACCACACCCCTTTGGGACCCGATCACGTGCTGCGACAGCTTTCTGCAATCCCCTTGGAAGGACTGGCCATGTGACAGGAGTGCCCAGTGAAAAGTGCGCACGCGCGGGTGCAGCGGGCTGGCCTCTCTGCGCCTCTCTTAGGTCTTCAGTGAAAGCCCTCTAGCTCATCAGCCAAAAGACCCAGTGAAGGGCGGGGAGAGCCCAAGGACGGGACTGCGGGACCCTTCCTGCCCCCAGCCAACCTACCCACCTCTGAGATGCAGACAAGAAACTTGCATAAGCCACCGAGATTTGGAAGTTACTTGTTAGGGCGCTTAGCATATTTTACAAATATGCCTTTTGCCAGTTTTGGTGTAAAATCAAGCAGGAGCTGTTACTGCCTTAACTAATATGCTTATGACATGCGGTCCCATAAACCAGAAGCCCATGTGTCAACCTGCACTTTGAATGATACCATGGGCAGCAAGCGGCGATAATCAAATTTGAGCTATTACATTTCTGATTCCATTTACATAATATAAACCACATGGGGTGGAGAGGTTATATCTGGAGCAGGAGAGGATGATTAGGTTTTTTAAACAAATTGCACATAGAAAGTATAATCAGGATTGGATTGGCTCATGGAACAAGAAGGTCTTTTCCGCCAGAGTCTGGCCTTAAAGGTTTGAAGAAACTCCAGGCTCACTCTCCGCGGCCGTTATAGTCCTTCCTAAGCTAGTGTACTCTTTTTTATTTCCTTTATAGGCTTATAAGATCTCATAATATAGTATTGTTTTCATTTAAAGCTGCTTTAGAAAATACATTACTTATGGTAATTCGCACTGCACTATAAAGAGCAATGGAAGAAACAAACTGTTTCCGGATAGTATGTAATCTGGATTGTATCTCACTTTAAAAGCTAACAGGTGTTTTCTTGTTTTGTAACTAGGTACTGAGTATTCCACGAGGAACTCTGTCTCTTGCACAACGCACGTTCACATGTGTGCACACATATGTACACGCAGATACTCACTAAATAACAAGCCAGCCTCCCCCGCTGCTGAGTTAATGGCTGAGGATGTATCTTTCTGGAGATGTTTGCACCACTTTTTCTTTTTCTCGTGAAAACCACAAACAACAAGAGAGTGGACAATTTAGAGGTGGTTTCTTAGGGCTCCATATGACCTGTGACAGGTGTTTCTTTCTCCTCACAAAAGCCCTCGGAATTACCTATAGAGAAAGGACGAATTCGATTTTGTGGGATAAATACTAGTTTGCTTTTTACAACACTGATTTCCAACATCATATCATTTATCATTCCCATCACTTATCAGCAAGGACCCATTTTTGTATTCATTGTGCTGAGAATTTTCAATCTTTCAAAACGTACTTGACCGTCAGCTGCCAGACTGGGGACCAGTTTTGGAGGAGCACAGAGGCCTGTGGGGAGCCCACCTAGTCTCCCTCCAGGCTCCTCCTGGCTGGGGAGGGTGCAGAAACATTGCTGGCAGTTTCAAAGCCCCAAAGTTTTATGGTTCTGCTCGTACTTAGGAGGTAGAAAACCACAAGAGAAGATCGGTGCTGTCCTAAAAACGGGAAAACTCATTTTTCAAATTCCATCACAGTGAAGTTCATAAGGTGAACTGGATTCCAAAGGTGATAAAAGCCCCTCTGAAGAGAGACAGGTCACATAAAATTGTTTCACCTTTGGCAGAGCATTGGTGGGAGAGGGGGCGACCATAAACCCGGCTAGAAAAAATCAAATGAAATTTTAATGAATTCTTAAAGGACAAGTGCAGGCAAGCATAAAAGTTTATGATCCCTGAGAGCCTCTGACTACAGGGGGGTCTGCCCTGCTCGCCACTCTTTTCCCTGTGCCTCTACTGGGTTTTCATCAGAAAGATAAGGTAAGAGATCTGAGAGGCAAAAACTGAGGGATAATAGAACAGATTTTGATAATATTCTCAAACTGGCCCTGATTAAAAATTTTAGAGTACTTCCTACAACCATAGCAGAATATACATGATTTTCAAGTGCCCACAGAGTATTGGCATTTGAGTGCCCACAGAGCATTGAGCATGTTGTGGGCTGAAAAACAAATTCTCAATCAATTAAAAATAGTTGATACCCTATGAGGGGTGCGATTGACCACAATAGCATAAAAATATAAATTAATCACAAAAAGATTTTGAAGTTCCTCAAATGTTATAACATTGAGAAAGATGTTTCTAAACCCCCAATTGAAGAAGTGACTCGAAAGAAAAATGAAATGGTAGTGCATCATAACACGTAAACCGCAGCTACAGTCGTGCCCAGATGCTGACAGCTTTAAATGTCTGCATTGGAGGCGAAGGAAATTCTCAATCCATGGTGTAAGTCTAGACTTCAAGAAGTTAATAATAAAAAGCAAATTAGGTTCCAAGTGAGCAGAAGGGCGTGTGGTGGATAGAATACTAAAATTACCCCCGATGACTTCTGCCATTGTATAATACACACCCCTCGAGTGTGGACTGAACCTATAACTTGCTTCTCACTAAGAGAATATGGCCAAGGTGATGAGATGGGATGCCTGGGATTATCATCTTATGTGGCAAAGGTGAACATTTTGTGGCTATAATTAAGATATCCCATCAGTTACTTTTAATCTAATGAAGAAAAAAAAGCTATCTTAGTGAACCTGACTGAATTAGGGGAGTCCTTGAAAAGAGGGTCTAGGTTCAGAGACTCTCTCCTGATTACTTAAAAAACAACAACAACAACAACAACAACAACAACAAGCAGCTATGTTGTAAACTGGCTAAGAACAGGGGTGGCTTCTAGTTCTGCAATCACAAGGAACTGAATTCTTCCAACTTGAATACATTTGGAAAAGGATGCCAAACTACAGAGGAGAACACAACTTGCTTGCCGTCTTGATTGCAGTGTTGTGTACCCTGAACAGAGGATTCAGCGAGGCTCTACCAACAGCCCTGGGCCCAGCAATGTGTGAATGTGATGGCTTTGTCACATCCTCGGGAACACTTAAAATTGTCCGAGCATTCATAATTGCTGCTGGGCATGGAAGATGGTGCAGCCATTGTGCAAAAACAACTTTAGAGTTCCTTAAAATGTTAAACATAAATTTACCATGTAACCCGCCCCAACAGTCTCACTTCTACAAACTCACCCAAGAGACATGAAACACACATGTCCATACAAAGACATAGATGTGAATGTTTACAGGAATGTTATTCATAATAACGAAAAAGTGAAAACACTCCAAATGTCTATAAGTTAGTCAATGGATAAGCAAACTTTGGCATATCTATAAATGGAATAGAGTTCAGCAATAAAAAAGAAGGAGCTAGTGATACACACAGCAACATGGATGAATCTCAAGATAATTATTCTAAATGAAAGAAGCCAGACAAGAAGGAGTACCTGTAGCTGCACTCCATTTATATAAACTATAGAGGATGGAAACTAATCTAGAGTGACAGAAAGTGGATCAATCACTTGTCTGGAGATGAGGTGGTGGTAAAGAGATTTTTTAATTATTTTCATCGTGAGGCTGTTTTTACAGGTGCATACCTATATCAAAATACAGTAAAGCCTTGGATTGCAAGTAATTTGTTCTGCCAGGGTTCCACAAGATGAGCAAACATTTCTAATATATTTTAACTTGATAAACAAGTGATGTCTTACAATATGAGTAGTTCGTGATGCAGAACAACACATGATCACACTGAGCCAAAGGCTCTTGAAATTTGCTTTGATAAACAAGCACTTTGGATTACAAGCATGCTTCCAGAATGAATTATGTTCCCAAACCAAGCTTTTACTACATATCAAATTTAAGTATATGTGATTTAGGGGCACCTGAGAGGCAAAGTCCATTACATGGCCGACTCTTGATTTCGGCTCAAGTCATGATCTCACAGTTTGTGAGTTTGAGCTCCACATCTGCTTGAGCAAGTGCTTCAGATCCTCTGTCTCACTCTTTCAGCCCCTCCCCCATGTGTGCATGCATGCACTCTGTCTCTCCCCAAAATAAGTGTTAAAAAAATTAAGTATATAGAATTTAACATAAGCCAACTATACCTCCAAACGATGTATAAAGGCGAATTAACTTCAAAAACTTACTCAATATATGGCACACCATATATAAATAAGAAAACAATAATTAGGGTTGAAAAATGAAAAAATTAGTACTGAATGACAGAAACAGTGATATAATAAATATACATTGTTTTATGCCACTAAATTCATTAACTTAGAAATCATTAAAATTATAATAGAGTAAATATGGGGCGCCTGGGTGGCTCAGTCGGTTAAGCTTAAATGACCGACTTTGGTTCAGGTCATGATCTCACGGTTCCTGGGTTCAAGCCTGCATCAGGTTCTGTGCTGACAGCTCAAAGCCTGGAGCCTGTTTCAGATCTGTGTCTCCCTCTCTCTCTGCCCCTCCCCTGCTCATGCTCTGTCTCTCTCTCTCAAGAATAAACATTTAAAAAAATTTTTTTTAATAATAATGAAATAAATGAAACCAAAGGTGGTGTGACAATATAAATAACTTTGATAAGCTTTTATCTAGATTAATTGTAAGAAAAAGACAAAAGATACATATTAAATACAGCTTACATAAGCAATGGAACATTAATGTAGATCCTGTAGTAAATGGAAAATATGTATATATTAAGAATTCTATGCCCATAAATATGATAATATGGGAAAAGATAAATTTGTAAGTTAAGATCTCCAAATTTCACTCATAAATAAATAAACAAACTGGGTAGTTTTGAGCCTTCTAAATATATTGAACTTGTAGTTTAAGTTCTTCCACAAAGAAACCCCCAGGTTCAAATGGTTTCAATGGTAGAATCAATAAAACATCTAAAGATAAATAATGCCAATTCTACAATAATTATCCAGAAGATTAAGGACAAAACCTTTCCAAACTCATTTTACAAAGTTATTCTTATATCAAAACATGACAAAGCTATTACCAAAAAGAGAAAACTATGATTTTTCTTCATAAAACAGCCCAAATATTCTTGAGAATATTAGTGAAGCAAATTCAAATATGTATGATATGTGTGTACGTATATATGTATGTGTGTGTGTGTGTATATGTATACATATACATACATATATATCACATAATGAATATGATTACATAATGCAATTATATCCTGAGCAAGAAGTTTATTAAAGCATTTAAGGTTGGTTTGGTATGTGAAAATTAATCAACGCAATTCATTATATGAATAGACTAGAAAGGAAAAACCATATGATCTCCTCAATATATACATAAAAAGCATTTGAAAAAAAAACAACCTGGGGCGCCTGGGTGGCGCAGTCGGTTAAGCGTCCGACTTCAGCCAGGTCACGATCTCACGGTCCGTGAGTTCGAGCCCCGCGTCGGGCTCTGGGCTGATGGCTCAGAGCCTGGAGCCTGTTTCCGATTCTGTGTCTCCCTCTCTCTCTGCCCCTCCCCCGTTCATGCTCTGTCTCTCTCTGTCCCAAAAATAAATAAACGTTGAAAAAAAAAAAAAAGAAAAAAGAAAAAATCAACCTCCATTAGTTAAAAAGGTAAAAAAAAATTAAAAAATTAAAATGAAAAACAAGAGAATTTATTTAACCCAATAGAAAACCATCTTTTAAAATTATACAGCTAGCATAATGCTAAATGATGAAGGAATAAAGCTTTCTTCCTAACGTAAGAAACAGAAAGAAAACTCACTCATCATTTCTACTCTATGTGCTACTGGAAATAAGCACATAGAGCTTATTCCCTAGTCAGGGAAATAAGATAAGGAAAAACAACAAGAAAAGTTATATATATATATATATATATATATATATATATATATATACATCAGAAAGGAAAGATAAAGCTCTATTTGCATATGTGATAGCCTATGTAAACCAGCCTCAGGCATCCACCAAAATGCTACTGTAACTACTAATAAGTTAAGAAAATTGACAATATACAAAATCAAATATATTTCTATACACAACAGGCCATACGAAATTTGAATTATAAACTAATCCATGTACTATAACATCAACAAATTGGAAATACTTAGGCATAAGTGTAAAAAAAATAGAAAAATCACCCAATGACAACTAAAAACATTTTTGCTAAGAAAAATTAAACAAATGGAGAGATATACACCACAGTCATGGATTATAAGACTCCATATTTTGAAAATATCATATACCTCCAAATAGATCTAGAGTTCCAATATAATCCCAATTAAAATTTCAGCATGTTTTATAAAATATAACAAGATGATTCAAAAATTGTTATGGAAATATAAAGGACCTACAAGTGCCCAAATACTTCTGTGAAGAAAAGTAAATGAACTATCTGATACAAAGATTTAATATAAAATTACTGTATGTAAGACAGTGAAACAGGATAAGGCGCCTGGGTGGCTTAGAATAAGCGTCTGACTCTTAGCTCAGATCATGAACTCATGGTTCGTGAGTTCCAGCCCTGCATCAGGAAATATCCTGGGTAGACGTGACACAATCAAGTGAACTCTTAAAAGCATCTGGGTTCTTTGTGATTAAGTAGATTCGAAGATGGAAAAGATTTGATGTAAAGAGGATTCCCCAAAGCTGACTTTGGAAATAGAGAGGGTCAGCAGCAGGAAATTTGAGCAACTTCTAGAAACTCAGTGAGAAACTTCCTCTCTGACAGCCAGCGAAGAAATGGGGTACTCAGTCCTCAGCGAGGAATTGAATTCTACCACAAATGTGGGAGTCTAGAAGACCACCAGCTGCAGATGAGAACATAGCCTCACTAATACCTTGATTTTTGTGTTGTGATACCCTGAGCTGCAAGCCAGGACACAATGTGCCTGTACTTCTAACTTACCTAACTAAAAAATGTTGTTGTTCTAAGCTGCTGAATTTGCGGTTATTTATATTGAAAAATAGAAAACTAATATGGTGACCTTTAGCTAGGCAAGATTTTCTTAGAATACGAAATGCATAAATCACAAAAAAATGCTGTATCATATTTCATTAAAATAAAATATTTCTGCCTCTTTGAAGATACGTAAGAAAATTAAAAGACAACCCACAGCCTGAAATATAATATTGGCAAATGTATATCTAATAAAAATTGTTATATTAATACAAGAACATTTAAAAATGCAGTCAGTTAATACACAATACATTAAAAAATGGGTGCCCAAAGGGTGGATACCTGGGTGGCTCAGTTGGTTAAGCATCTAACTCTTGATTTCAGCTTGGGTATGATCTCATGGTTCCTGAGTTCAAGCCCCACATCAGGCTCTACACTGGCTTGTGATTCTGTCTCTCTCCCTCTCTCTGCCCCTTACTCTCTCTCTCTCTCTCTCTCTCTCTCAATAAATAAACGTTTTAAAAAAAACGAACATGGGGCGCCTGGGTGGCGCAGTCGGTTAAGCGTCCGACTTCAGCCAGGTCACGATCTCGCGGTCCGTGAGTTCCAGCCCCGCGTCAGACTCTGGGCTGATGGCCTGGAGCCTGGAGCCTGTTTCCGATTCTGTGTCTCCCTCTCTCTCTGCCCCTCCCCCGTTCATGCTCTGTCTCTCTCTGTCCCAAAAATAAATAAACATTGAAAAAAAAAATTAAAAAAAAAAAAATAAAAAAAACGAACAAAGGTTTAAAAAAAACCACTTCACCAAAGAAGGCATGAGAATAACCAATAAGGACATGAAAAACTGATCATTGTCACGTCATTAATGATATCATTAATTATGATATAAATGCAAATCAAAACCAGCACTAGGTACACATCCAGTAAAATGGCTAATTTCTTTTTCAAAAAGAACACAAATAAAAATACCCAATACTATTATAAAATTTTGCTTAAGGTTCAGATGTTGGTCCTCCAAGAATATAAAACTAAAAAGTTGTTGGTATGGCTATTATATGCCTGTTGAAAATACCATGTTCTTTTATAATAAGGCCAAAGATTCGGTGTTGGGGTTATTCTGTTCCGCAGGTCACTTGTGGATCTGGACTCCCATTTGTGTGTTGTTTCATACCAAGTTTCATACCATGTGAGTCAAGTATGAAGGTCAAAACTCCCTTAAATTCTCAAAATAAGTAGGTACAGACATTCATACACATATATATTCATACAAACATGCTCACACCAAACCCTTGGGAGCATCATAGATGATTAGTAGATTGGACGTAACCTAGGGATGGAAGAAATGTTTATATTTTAGCAATACAGATAACTTCAAATTTATTATTAGCTGCCCCTGCTATGGCTTTCATAAACTCAACTTCTATTCCATGAGTATTGAGATAGGTTCATACCTGAAGTTAACTTATTCTCCAGAAGGACTCTGGTGTCTGCTGTTGAAATAATTTATCATGAGAATCTCCTGGAGAGTGGCTACTAGTGAAGGAAAACATCGGTGTTTGGAGTCCTGAGTCACTGACCAGGCCAAATACTGTCTTGCCCTTACTCCCCTCTGCAGTTTGGTAGGTCTTTGGGGACTAGAACAGAAAGTAACTTTTCTGTAGGGTATGTCTGAATGGAGAGGAATACACATAAGGAAGTGTTTCACACAAGGAAATGATTTGAAGAAGTCCCTTCTTAGTAAGATTTAAACAGATGGGAGAATGGAATGAAAGACATTATTGCTCTAACAGACAGCAAGGAAAGGAGGCTTTTGAACTGAGAACTTGCAAGGCATGAATGTGACTAGGAAGAGTGGGCACGATAATGGCGGGCGATGAGGTTGGAATTATAAAGCCGATTGTGGAGGGCTCAGACTTATAGGCAAACCAAGAATGAATTTATCCTGAAGACAATGGAGGACTATTTAAGAGAGTTTAAATTGGTCAGTGATTTGGAAGCCCCAGTTCTGCAAGTAAAATCATTTAATAATGCTAGTACTGAATTGCTGTCTCATGTGACATAGTCGTAGCCATGTTCAAATTCATTTGTAACCTGCTGGGCTCTTGGGCCACGAAGTACATTTATAATCTGATATGTGTTCATCTCCATCTTTGCTCATTAATTTATGTGCATTTGCATTTTAATATGTCCCTAAAATATATAATGGATTTAAGTAACGAAATGATGCTAGAGAAGGCAAGTAACAGTATTGTGTAAATCTGTGAAGTGTGCAGTTCAGCAGTGTGAAGTATATTTACATTATCGTGAAACAGATCTCTAGAATGTTTTCATCTTGTAAACCTGAAACTTTATACTCATGAAACAAAAATGTCTTTTTTCCTACCTCCACCAATCTCCTTATAACCACATTCTGCCTTACGTTTCTACGAATTTGACTACTTTAGATAACTCATGTAAGTGGAATTATACAGTAAGTGTCTTTTTGTGACTAGCTTAATTCTCTGAATATTTCTTTTGTGAAATCTACTAATTTTAGCCATGTAGGAAAACCCTTTTGATTTGAGTGTAGGCTTTCCAACAAGAGTCCTGTGACTCCATATTATAAGAAATATTTCTCTTCTGTGTTTGATGATGACATATTTATTTTAGGAAAATTTCATTAACTATAGCAGATGAAGTCCCATTTTGAAATAAAGATTATATGGAAGTGATGAGTCACTGGGTTCTACTCCTGAAACCAATACCACACTATATGTTAACTAACTTGAATTAAAATGAAATTAATTAATTAATTAAAATAAAGATGATATAAAATGTTTTCAGTGATATTTCTTCAAGTATAGATTTTATAGCTTAGTAATTAAGTCACCAAATATTTATCAAGTTTCTGCTACACTTCAGGCACTGTTTTATGGAGCTGTGACTACACAGCTTTTTTTAAGGTTGTATTAAAGAGGAATGTGGTAATTAAGATAGAAGGTTGATAGATATCAAATCATCAGGTAATAATAAATAGTATGAGGAGATGCCTTAAAGCTGAGATTGGCATTAAAAGAAGGAGCAAGCCAAGAAAAAGTAAGGTGGAAGTAAGACATCCCAGGGTAAGCAAAGAGCTAACATGAAGAAGGCCCTGGGACCTGTGAGTCTCTAGGAAACCCAATAACAATATATTCGTAATGTTAAACAAAAATCTCTGTATCAGACTAAATGTTCTTGCCTTCATTCTATAATAATTTTCCCTCAAATAATTTCTAGGGTAATTTTCCCTTGAATTGATATTACAGAGATGTCTCTATCAGTTCATGCAAGTAGGGTTCAACAGCATTTCATCAGTTCATTGTCTTTGGCCTTAGACTCACCAACCTTGCTGAGCTGCAGGATTATTGGAAAAATAAAATTAGATGCTACTGATGAAAGCAATGGATATGCTACACATCATTATTTAAAGAGCAGTTTACATCATTGTTATTTTTAGTAACGTAGTCTCAGGAGTAGTGGTACTAATCACAGTAGTAGTAATTATGCATTATTATTTATAGATTGAAGTCTAATTCAAAGCACATTGTAGCCTAGCGTCACAAGCTTTCAAAATGGAAAGGAACCCCTGAGATATTCTAATCACACTCCTTGCAGAAGAGACTAGATCAGGCCAATCAAGTGACTGATTACATGCTACAAAGGATGCTGCATTCAGGAGAACAATCATGGCATGAAGTCAAGGGTAAGCAGTGTGTGAATGGAGGAGTGGCTGCCTATCTCCCTGTCTTACCTAGACAGGAAAGCCATGATAACAATTGAAACTGAGACTCCTGTTCTCCCCATCCTTTACATACATCACTGGGAATAGAATTCGACTCTCCACTGCCAAGTGTTTCCTGGGAATAGCTGGCAGATTTGCTATGCAGTTCAGCATAGATACCAGCCTCTGGAGAATGTGGCAGGCAGATGAACTTGGATTCTGCTTTAATTAAATCTCTGGAGGATCCCAATTACTAGGAGGAACCACTGCTCACTTCTTTTCGATATTTGCATATGTAGTCAGGATCAAAGGCGCTTGTAGATGCAAATACCTGTACAACAAACATTACTTGTCTTTAGGGTCTCATAATCTCCCCGGAGAGTATCCCAAGAATAAAGCTGGGAACAGTACCAGCAACCTATTACTGCAGTCTCAAGTGTAACTTGTGTCTCTGTTTACCTTGAACTAGATTCTGTGGCAATGGGGCTAAAATACCAGTCATCTGGAATGGGGTTATTTGGCGATGTTAACCAAAAGAAAAAGGAAGAAACAAAGACGCTGCAGTTGAAAGGTGAAGGAGGCTTTATTCCAGGCACCATTATAAATTAGCGATATGAACTCAGACAAGATATTTAACCTTTTTGAACCTCAGGGTTTTTTCTCCCTCATTTGCAAAATGAATACAATCACACCAAATTTCAAAGTTGTAAATGTAAAATTTACTGCTTCACAGATTTGGTTCCAAATATAGTTGGATCCCTTGTACTTTTTGGAATGAAGATAAAATTACATTAAGGCTCTGGGCAGGCTGTTTGGCTCCTTTGTCCTTAGATTCATTCCTTAACCTTTCTGTGCTCTGCTCTCTAAAGAGGAGGCAGAATAGTCCAGGCTCCAAGCCCACACTGCTGGGCCCACTAGCTTCTGGCTGGGTTAGGTCAATGAGTGGTACCATTAGAAAACTGGAGAAGAGAAGAACTGAAACTGTTCTCTCTGCGCCTTTCAGCTTTGGGCAGAATTGCTGATAGCAGCTTGTATCTTAGTATCTCCTAGACATGATTGGCCCCTGGGCATCAGTAATACCATCCTATCCCTCTGTTCTTCTAACATTTGGGTGGAAATGACTTTCTGATGGTGCTAATCTTGGATTATCTAAAATCACTCATTGATAAACTGTTGGGAAAGTAACAGATTTTTGTGAATCTGATCCAGAAGAATGATCAAGCACTGTGTTTCAGGATGGGGATATATGCTAATCCTTGGCATATTAGAGCATGTATTTGAATGCATTTTTTGAGCTGGATTCAGAAGGAAAGTCAGTAGTCTGAGCAGATTGAGAGGTCAAAGAAGATGGTGTGTATTAAGCTAAGATCCTTAAGGAATAGAAACTTCAGTGGGTAGCTAGGAATAAGAAAATGAAATACATGCAAATACTTGCCTACTTAGGCTTGACTTTTGATAAAACGAAGAAAAAGGGAAAAAATCTATTATTCAAATTCCAAACACTCAAATCCTGAATTCTCATTATCTCTATGGCCCAAACAAATGCTAAGATGCAAACCAACCCAAGCCTCAGAGAAGCCTCAAGGGCAAAGCACCAAGAACAATGGTTCCTGAACAAAAAACACAAAGCACCAGTAAGCAAGCCTCCTTGAATGAGAGCCCATATACTAACTCTGATGGCTTCGTAGCATGCCACCTAAGGCAAGAAGAAATAAGGACTCATAATTTCCTTCTCTATACTTTTCCTTCTCTATACTACTTTTGGTTAGTCATAGACCTACAAAAGCTCTGCATGGGATTTGAAGTTGGTGCAGTAGATGCTTACTCTCCAAAGGTCAAAACGTAGGCTTACTCATGTTCCGTTTCTCTTCAGGATGAATTCTGTTGGCATAGGCAGCAGCCTGTCCCATAGCTTCTGCTCCCATGGCATCTCTTCTTTTAGTGTTTGTCTGTCTATCTCTTATCTATCTATCCATCCATCCATCCATCATCTATCTCCATCCATCTATCATCCATCTATCATCTATCTATCTACCCATCCATCTATCCATCTATCATCTATCTATCTATCCATCCATCCATCCATCCATCCATTTAGCATCCATATATTATCTGTCTATCCATCCATCCATCTATCATCTATCTATCCATCCATCCATCCATCTATCATCTATCTATCCACCCATCTATCATCTGTCTATCCATCCATCCATCTATCATCTATCTATCTATCTATCTATCCATCCACCCATCCATCTATCATCTATATATCCATCCATCCATCTATCATCTATCTATCCACCCATCTATCATCTGTCTATCCATCCATCCATCTATCATCTATCTATCATCTATCTATCTATCTATCTATCATCTCAAATCCTGGCAAGGTGCCAATGAGGTTCTGTGAAAACAGTGTCATTCCCTCCTACTATGGGTCATTCAAAACTGCAAGGATAGACGTTGGGAATTTGGCAGTATACTTTACCAGTTCTCATAATTTCAAATGCCAAATTGCTATTATGATCTCTTATTCTACACAATTTCTAGTGGATCTGCTCCTCTGAGTGGACTCTCGATCATGAAATAACAAACCATTAATTAGACCTACAAAGACCTAAGATGGATTTATCAGAGATCATGAATAATTGTGAATTTAATAAGTTTAAAGTAATATGAGTAGCCATTGAAATTATGAAATAATTTGATTAGATTTAAGAACAAAATAATACTTCTGGAAATGAAAGCTGTAAAATCCCAAACTGGAAATTAAGTCTACATTTTAAACTAAGAAAGTGTAAAGTAAGAGAAAAAATAGATATACTACAGTACAAAGGGATGATATTAATATGGAAGTTAAGAGAAAGGAAGAACAGGGGCATCTGGGTGGCTCAGTCAGTTAAGTGTCTGACGTTGGCTCAGGCCACGATCTCATGGTTCATGGGTTTAAGCCCTGCTTCAGCTTCTGTGCTGACTGCTCCGAGCCTGGGCCTGCTTCGGATTCTATGTTCTCTTCTCTGCTCCTTCTCTCTCTCTCTCTCTCTCTCTCTCTCTCAGAGATGAATAAACATTAAAAAAAATTGTAAATGAGAAAGGAAGAAGAAAGTGAGAAAAAGATATATATATCTTTCTTTCAGAAAATGGAAAAATAGAGCACACATTCAAAAACCAAACATGAGCTATAGAAAAAGGAAAAATAGGTGTATATTATCATGGTAATAGAAGTAATATTATAAGTAAAACAAACAAACAAACAAAACATGCACACACAAAAAGTAAACAAAACCTTGAGATCATTTTCTTTACGTGTCCTACTGAATTTCTTATTTCTGAGGGATGATGTCCTTCATCAATGTAGAAAAATCCTGACTATTATTTCTTTAATACTGTACTGACTCTGAAATATCATCTGAATTTTCAGATTCTTAGAAGTCATTCTTGAATGGGGCTCTCAGGGTCCCACCTTGAACTTGTTCATGAAAACAGTAGGCCAAGAATCCAAGAATGAACGTCCATGTAGAATTGGGGAGCACTTTTCCTATGGTTTTCTTTTGTCTAGCACTTTGTCCCCAAATCACACTTTAGTCCTCAATATTGATCTCCATTTCTTTTACTTAGTGAGGTTGCCAGTCTTTTTATACATATGTGCATATGCACAGGCATAAAGTACACATGGACATTTATATATCTATGTGTAACAAAATATTGGTGAAACAATGTAATCATGTCAATGAAATAAGGATGATTAACTTTTAAGAGAGAAAAATCAGATGCTCCTACAAAGCATGCTCTATCGTGAAGGGATGTGGACGAACAAAAGAAGCATGCCTGAGGACAAGGGTCAAGATCAGAACATTTCTTTAAAAAATAATATACATATATACATTAGGCAAACACAAGTAAAAGAACTGGCCAGAATTCAGACCAAAAAGTGTGAAGAACCTTCATAATGCTAAAGGGTATGAATCTCGTAAAAGTATGAGTTATAAATATTTATGTACACAATAGCACAGCAACAACTTTTATAGGACAAAAAAAGTTGATGACAGGAGCAATAAATAAAACACCCTAAATATTGACTATTTCAATTCTCTCTGTTCCATTCAAGATTTAAAAAAAAACAGAATGAATATATATATTTAAATTATACAATGAATTAAATAGACCCATTATAGATTTGTAGCAATTGATGAACATGCTTTTTAAGCATTTAAGAAATTGATGTGGAAATTTTGGGGTTCAGAACGAACGGTCAAGAAAAAATTCTTCAGACATCTTTGGTGCAAAAGCTGGTTTTATTAAACACAGGGCCAGGACCAGTGGGCAGGAAGAGCTGCCCTGGGGTTGGGAGGGGTGACTGATTATAAACTTTCAAGTTGGGAAGGGGTCAGGGATAATGTAAATCTCTAAGGAATTTTGGAAGCAAGGTTTCCAGGACCTTGAGGAGACTAGCTATTGTTAGGAAAAGGTCATTTATTACTGTCTAATTAAAGTGTTGGTCATGAGACCCTTCAGGTGTATATATATCAGTGGGACATATGCTTGGAGGATGATTGCTAACATATATTTGGGAAGCAGAGGTAAAGAAAGTTCCAAAAGGGACATTTTATTTTTTTAAATTTCCTTTTTTTAAAGTTTATTTATTCATTTGGAGAGAGAAAGATAGCACAAGTGGGGGAGGGGAAGAGATAGAAAGAGAGAGAGAGGGAATCCCAAGCAGGCTCTGCACTGTCAGCACAGATCCTGATGTGGGGCTAGAACTCACAAACCATGAGAAGTGACCTGAACTGAAACCAAGAGTTGGCCACTTAACTGACTGAGCCACCCAGGCATCTGCAAAAGATTTTTATATGTTAAAGGACCTAGAGGATCCTGGAGGTCAGATTCTTGTCAAGCTAAGATTGCCTTTTGCCCTTCGCAAAGTGTTCACATTGAGGCATTTGAGTTCCAGAGAACGGTCACTCTGCCTGTCTCAAGGTCTTGTCAGTGGGCTCTAAGTAGTAAGGAAATTTAAGTTTTTCTTTTGCCTTTATTTCCCACATCAGAAACATTTACAAAAATTATCATAAATTAGACCACAAAGAAAACTAATACTTTTCAAAAAGAAATACTACAAATAATACTTTCTGACCACAATGAAATAAAATTAGGAAAAATAAAAACATAGCAAAAATGTTTGTTTTATTTTTTTAACCTAGAGTATTTGGGAAAGGTTTTGTTTTATTTTGTTTTGTTATGTGTTTGTATGTCTGTTTTTCATAGCAACCAGTGAAT
Source organism: Prionailurus bengalensis (assembly GCF_016509475.1). Taxonomy (NCBI): domain Eukaryota; kingdom Metazoa; phylum Chordata; class Mammalia; order Carnivora; family Felidae; genus Prionailurus; species Prionailurus bengalensis. The sequence goes on along the minus strand of NC_057356.1, from coordinate 82,340,974 downwards.
AAAACCCAGTATTCTGTTCTCAAATTGTCGGCAAAGGCATCCTGTCATTGTTGCTGAATCAAATTCTTCTGGTTGGCTCTTGTACCAGTGACTCAGACAACTAGAGTTTGGCTAAAATAGACAAACTAACAAACAAAAGACTGTAATTTAATAACTATCTGACAAATAAAGAATTACTAGTTGTGAACTTTGGAGACACATGTAAAAGAACCAAAGCATATGAAGAAAATAGCTTCAGATCTTACACAGGTAAAGAGCTCCTATGGAACCAAATGAAATGAGTTGAAAAACAGGAATTTAACATATTAATTGTTATTTAGACCATTGTCCTCTGATTTTTTTCAGGGCCTAAACTTATGCCAAATTTGTGCAAGCAATACATTTTTAACAAGTTTTCAAAGGTTTTTTTGAAACTTCTAAAAAGTGCTATTTTGTGAATTTTATCAAACAGATTAGAGCTATGTGTACTGCATGAGAAAGATGAAGTGGGGCGCCTGGGGGGCTCAGTTGGTTGAGCCTCCGACTTCAGCTCAGGTCACGATCTCGCGGTCCGTGAGTTCGAGCCCCATGTCGGGCTCTGTGCTGACAGCTCAGAGCTTGGAGCCTGTTTCGGATTCCGTGTCTCCCTCTCTCTGCCCATCCCCACTCATGCTCTGTCTCTCTCTCTGTGTCAAAAATAAATAAACATTAAAAAAAATAAAAAAACAAAAAAAGAAAGGATGAAGAAATAGGCACTACCTATAATTTTGAGAAAGGCCAAGAATAATGACTATGAAAGCAATTTCAAACACAGTAAGCAACACTTAGCCTGCAGGAAAAGATTTCCCTCTCTGTCTCTGTCTCTGTCTTTGTCCTGGTGGATTTGATGATAGTTGGTTGAGTGGAAGACTTTCTTATCAGCTAAAGGTTCTGTTTAATGCTGGAGTATTCCCACATGTTGCCAATCAGCCAAAAGAGCAAAGGAGTTACACAGAACGGAGAGGATGGTTATTAAAAACAACCCCTCAGAAGATCCAAATCAATACGTGTATCTATTTTTATATAAACTAAAGCAGTTACTTGATGTACAGTGGAAAGGGTCAGCAGAGAAGGCTCACATATCTCTTCTTGAAAATATAACACACTACTTGAAAAGGAGACATCCAAAAGCCAACCACCATTTGCAGCTTAATGTTGAATTACGCCGTGGGTGTCACAAAATGGCGCTGTGTTCATTGGCAAATTTATGTCTGTATTTCTCTGCAGCTTAATATGTTATGGCTGGCACCATTAAATTATTGTTTCAACATTTATAAAACTGTAGATATACCTTTGTAAGTTTCATTTGGTCTGACCGGATGCAAGTAAAAGGCGAAACATGGAATATCCTTCTTCACAGAGAAGCAAACCATAATTCATATAAAAATTAAAGTCTGACCAATATCTATGAAAATAATTATAATTTAATAATTATATTTAGCTGTTACTCAATAGTCAAAGACAGCCTTTTTCAACTGGCTTCACCTTAGATAGTATCAATTATGTGCGATGGATTAGCTTCTTTCATATGGAAAGTCTGGATTACTTATTTCCCTTACTTTATACTTTATTGGCAAATAAGTTAACTTGCCAAAAACTGAAGGTTTGGTTTACAGAAACAAAGATTCTTGATCCACTGGTAAAGAAGGAGTCGATTCACACAGATTTTACTTAAAAGCCTTTAAATACTTGGCACAATGAACCACAAAAAAACTCCACTCATCTTTCCCCAAATAAAAGCCACTATTGAGTAAGAAAATAATCATTTAATGACATATTTGGAAATTTTTATGCTATGAAAATATATATAAATTTAAATCAAAAGGCTTGCATTTTAAAAATTATGTAAGTGCAACATAGAAATACTGTATTTGATTGATCATTCCTTCCATTAAAAAGTGATTATGTCTACTAAAGATTAGGAATTATGCTCTAGTTTGAGAATTTGAGACTACGTCTTGTGTTTTCTCTTAAAGCACTTATGATTGTTTCAGGGATAGGAATGTAAAGAAATAATTACAATACTAAATATGATATGATATAATTGAGTGAAATAAGTGTTACAGGATTATACAAGATAGAGTAAAAAATACTGTTATTAGCAGTATTAATTTGGACCACATGAAATTGTAGATCTTTGATGCTTTTGACCTACAGAAATTACATTTGTATGTGGCTCAATCTAATATTATTAGTTCTCATAGTGTTAAAATTGAGCTTGATCTTGAAAAACGATATATGGTTAGAATTAGGTTCTGCAGCAAGTGACCTAAATATTGTAGTAATTCAAACAAGATAGAAGGACATTTTTCTCTCTATTAAATTGATTTGGGAAGTAGGTGATTCAAGGCTGCTCTGTGTTCTGCACCACGAAATCCTGATGACCTTGGCCCCTCTCTTTTAACACTCTGATGTCTGATCCTGGTCTGACCCTCAGTTCCCCCATTCTAGAAAGCAGTAAGAATGCATTGATGATATAGAGGGGCAGAGGATGCTTGCCAACTGCTACTTAAGGAAAGTTTCTGAAGGATGCTGCATAATATCAGACATATTGTTGCCCAGAATCTAACCACAAAACTATGTTTAACCTCATGGGACATGAGAAATGTAGTATTTTGTAGGCAGAAATGTACCACCTAAAAAGTCTATAATTCTGATACTACAGGAAAAAAAGAGTATGGGAATTACAGACAAACCACTAAGGAATAGTTTACTAGTTGGAATGAGAAATGGAAAAGGGCTGGCAGAAAAACCAATAACATCTGCAAAGATGTAAAATGTTAAAAGTGCATGGAGCATTTGAATAACTATCTTCTTTTATTAAATAAAGTGTTTATTGATTTGAGTAATGTCTACGTCCAACGTGGGGCTTGAACTCAAGACCCGGAGATCAAGGGTCACGTGCTTTTCCCACCAAGCCAACCAGGTGCCCCCAGATAACTATTCTATCATGGAAGACCAAATCTACATCAGGGTAGATGGAAGGAGTTGTATTTGAAACAGTAGGAGTAGGTCAGACAGTAAAGAGCCTTAGATGTTGGGCTATGTCACTGGAATTTATACTGAATTGGAAAGAGACAAGAGTGAAAGAAAGAGTTAACATTTGTTTTCCTTGGAAGATAACGGGCTAATCTCCCAAGCCCATTGCCCTTTAAAAATACGGATTAAAAGAATAAAGTAATAAAAATATGAAAGACACAATAATTACCAAGTGCTCAGTTTATTCCTTGTTTGAATTTAAAAAGTTGTTACTTTAAGCAAGCTGAATACAGAAAGAGCAAATACAGTAGGTGCTTCGGGGTACAGAATTATGGTCTACTTTAGAGTCTAATATTATAGGTAAAATATGTATTTCTTAATTTCTACAATTAAGTTTACAAAAATATCTAAAATGTGAAGATATCAAAATCATTATTTCCTATGTGAAACGATGTTGCTTAAAACCCCGTTGATTTTTTTAAACAGTGATTTTGTAAACATTTTGATCAGAATCTTATTTTGCAAAGTAAGTAATTCTTTCAAAGTCAAACATTTAAGAGGTATTGCTATCTAGCTATTCTCTAGTTTAAGAATTTTTCAAAAGGCCCCTTTTCATTTCTCTTTAATTCCATAATATAACTAGCCAAGGCAGGTCAGAAGAAAGTGTTGAAGGGGAAATGATCTAAAATTTGAAGTTATGTTGCTGATAGCTGTTTGGACATTTGACTCTGTTGTTGTATCTAAAAGCCAATAGAGTGGTTCATAAAACTGATTGCAGAGCACATTTCAGAACTAATAAAACAAATTGACTATTGATGATGTGCACAGGGCAAATCCAATTACATCTCACAAAGCTTTATATTGCTCTATTTCTTCTTTAATGTTTCCTATTCATTTATTTCAATTTCAAGTTTGGGTAACAAGCCCAGAAAAGATGCAATGTGTGTAGGCAGAGAGTGGCTGGCACTTCGGAAATACAAGTTGCGAGAGACATTCTGGATCTACCCTTTGTGGCTCTGTCTCTGGACACATCATTTAAAAGATCTCAGTTTCAAATTCATGGAATTAAGAGTACTTCCCTTTTTAAGTATGAAATAAAATAGCACATGCACATGTTTTGTAAACTATATAATGTAATACAAGTAAAACTTTTACAACTAATTTAAGCAATGAATAAAGCATATACATATATATCAAGAACCAATAAAAGAAAAGCACTGATGAAAGTTACTCACATGCACACACACACACACACACACACACACACACGCAGAGATTGCTTTCGATAGGACCTTCCTGTCTGACTCACCTTGCTTTTCCCTAATGACATTTTGGAAGAAAAGGATGGATTTTTCTTATCACACCTTTTCCAGAATTCTGGCAGAACTCCACACGACCGTGAAGACAGTATTTTATTTTTCATTGTACCCCTGCTACCTGCTGCATGGATGACAAATGTGACGGGGACGTCAGTGCTGCTGTTTGGCACTGAGAACTATAATTAGCAGATACATACAAAATACTTTAATGACAGCCCCCTTCTGAATGCCTACACCTGCCGGACACCGTAATAATGAGGCTCATCTGCCACTTGAACATTGATCAAATGTCTCACTGGGGCTTGAAAAATATGTGCTTCCGCTGTCATCACAGACCGGGCACAACCCCACAAGCGGGATCAGGGGTACTGTGAAATAGTCAGCATCTGCTGCTTCACCAAGCAACATTTTGTTTTCGTTAATTCCGTAGGCTTATTTGCATCTTCTTAATTTTCTTATGCTAGAGATTAATCATTCATGAAAATAATAATTACAAAACTCATTTAAAAGCTTAAAAAAAGGCAGTCTCCTTTTGATGGGCATTGCTTCTGAAAGAGCAGCAGAAAAATCAACTCATGCTTAAAGGAACTTCAAAGCTAGATGTTCTAAAATTGGGATGGCCTCGTTTTTTTCTCTAATAAAATTAGTCCTGCTGGTTATCACGTATACAGTGGTAGGTGAGGTAGACATTGTAAGTATCTATCTCCAATTACTGTATGTTGGTAAGGAAATGGAAACAATTGGTTTGTTTATTTATTTATTTAGATTGTAATGAAAAGTAATGTGCCATCAAAAGAGCAAAATGATATAATAAAATATAAAAATTGAAAGGAACGCTAGAGTTCCTTTTGCCAACTAGAATTTGTTTCATACGGGGAGCCTGGGTGGTGCAGTCGGTTAAGCGTCCGGCTTCAGCCAGGTCATGATCTCGCGGTCCGTGAGTTCGAGCCCCGCATCAGGCTCTGGGCTGATGGCTCAGAGCCTGGAGCCTGTTTCCGAATCTGTGTCTCCCTCTCTTTCTGACCCTCCCCCGTTCATGCTCTGTCTCTCTCTGTCCCAAAAATAAATAAACGTTGAAAAAAAAAAAAGAATTTGTTTCATAGAATAACATTCTGTCCTCCCAAAGACTTTTGCATTCAGCATGTCCTTTTATTTGTATTTTTAAATTTTTTTTCAATGTTTATTTATTTTTGAGAGACAGAGTGTGAGTAGGGAAGGGGCAGAGAGAGAGGGGGAGACACAGAATCGGAAGCAGGCTCCAGGCTCCGAGCTGTTAGCACAGAGCCCAACGTGGGGCTCAAACCCACAAACCATGAGATCATGACATGGGCCGAAGTCGGACGCTCAACCGACTGAACCACCCAGGCACCGCTCAGAATGTGCTTTTCAACTGTCACTTCCCTATGAAGAAACAGATTCCTTTTGTGGACAAATCTAATTTTTAGAAAATGCTTCCTTACACTGAGCTCAAATGGGCCTTCCTACAATTTCTATTCTGTAGTCTGAAACTGTCATAAACTGCATTCAGTATGTCTTCTGCTTAATCATTTTGATATTCAGGGAGCCCCCATGTAGGACTACAAGTGTGTTCCCTACTCAGGTCAAGGGTCCTCATCTGCACTTCTGAGTTTGTCACAGGTTCCTCTCCCTGTCGTCGGTTGTTTTTCTCTCTCATAAGCCATTCTTCCCGGACACACTCTGCTTCAAGATCTTGTCTTCCTTGCGACGCTAGTCCAATTATTGTGATAATACTGACATTTTTGCTTACAAATTTCATTTTGTTTCAAAATAGAATACTCACAAAATAACATGTTTAAATGATCATTTCAAAATAACTTCCTCATTTTATCTTCACCAACATTCTCTGAGGTAGGGATTGTTACCCCTAATTTACAAATAAGAAAACGGACTCTCAGACCAAACGAGGGATTTTCTAGAAAAACTAGCATGTATCATTTGTTGGGTTCTTGCTCCACCTCAGGCACCAAACAATGTCTCTTTTAATCTTCCCAAGAAATCTTTGAATGAAGTGCTATTAATATCTTCATAACAGAGTTGGCAGGGTGAGTCACAACGTGGTTAGGAAATGTCCCCAGGGTCACAGGTGGGAAGCAGCAAAGCCCCAGCCATCTGTACAGCAGTTGTGGAATTTTCATGAAGCATCTCACAAGTGCTCAGCTTCATCTGTGCCAAGCACCATGTTAGACACCGGAGGTGGGCACATTAACAAAACATTGTTTCTGCGAACAAGGTGCTTTAGCATGAAAAGTAAAGAGGTATGCACATAAGCAAACGCAATAAAATGTTGCTAGGACCCTCACAGATGAATGCACATCTTAGAGGATGTGGACTGTGGTGTCATAGAAGCTGGAGCTCAATTTCACTCTATGAGGGTGGGCCAGCTGAGGGTTTAGAAAAAAACGTAACCCCTGATGTTGAAAGATGGGTTGGCATGATGGTTCTAGGCAGTCAATATAGAAACAAGTATAGAATTTTCAGCACAAAACTGAGGAATTGTGAACTTGATGATGTGAGGGTGAAGTTACAAATGCTTCCATGTCTTCCGTGTGTTCTGTGGCTTGACCACAGGTGGAGGGACAAAGTGAGTGACACGAAGATCAGATAGAATGCTGAGAGGTAGCAGCCGGATCGTAAAGAGCCTTCTCTACTAGGGGCAAGGTTTAGAGATTATTTATTTGGGAATAATTTAAAATGTTTAAGCAAAAGAAACAACATGATTCATTCAATAGCATTTATTCATATGTATTGAGCCCAATATATTGAGGATAACTCATCATGCCAAGTGCTAGGAAATCAGAAATAACAAAAACGAGAGAAAATCTTTGACTTGTGGAAGTTGTTTCTGATCAGCATTTTAGGAAGAGAATTTTGCAAATAGTGAAGAGATCAAAATGCAAGGGACAAGATTGGAGACAAGGACGTTAATTCGAAACCTCAAACCGCTAATTGAAACTGTTAATTGAAATTCCTCAAATAATAAATATAAGCCTGAATTTAAGCATTATAAGTGGGGAAGAAGAAAAAGTTATGTGGAGATTTGCAGGGCTAGTAACTGCTAGCCGCTGAGGCTCAGAGAGAGAAAAGTCTCTCAATTAGATCCAAGTCTAAACACAGGTTTATCTACATTCCTTTTGTTTTTCTAATTCAATTTAAAAACATGTTGAAAAAGGTGGGTAAAAACAAGAACTCTCCTGACAAACTACTAAAGATTTTAATTTCTCCATGTAGATATCACTAATCCACAGCATATGCTATATTTATTTCCACAGCTACAAAAAGGCATATTTCACCAAAAAGAGATTCTTTTTTGAATCTGAGTTATATATATAAATTCCCACCTACTCAAGAGAAGGAGATCCCACAGGATGAGAAGTGTGGATCATAGGCCACCTGGAGAGTCTGCCATAGTTATCTTTTATATGAGGGCGGGCACTAGGAAGGTAGTGAGAATATCCTGCATGTATTCATTTACATTTCTGTACACTTACTTTTATTAGTTTCATCCATTCGTGTGACTTCACCTTCTTCGTATTATCTAATATATTCTAACTCAAAACCTTTCCCAAAATCCAGGCTAGGTTTTCACATTGCCTGTTACTCACCACTATTTAGATTTACTACCAAGATCCTAATGATTACATGCCACATCATTTTTGATTATTTCTCTATATCTGCTTTTGCTTCTGTTGAATTTCCCATCCTGTTGACTCTGTCATCCTCTTCAATGATTTGGGATAATTATTTTTTCTTCCTTATTGTACACTGGCATTTGGATTTCAAGTTCTGCACGGAGTTTGGATGTGCTCTGTCTCAAATCGTTACTGTTCTTCATTCTAATCACTTTCACACCATCATGAATCCAAATAAAGCCATATGCAACTATTTGTATCAGATCTTTACCTCCTTGCTCTTATAATCCTCTTTAAATTCATTTTATCCCCAGTGGGGATTAATATTCCTAAACACGGAGAAAACTATCGTGCTTAAGACCAGTTAATGGATTCCTGCTGCCTATAGAGTGTTGTTTCTATCATTAGTCTCACAAAATAGTCCTTCAGAATCCCTTTCCATCCTGCCCTTTCAGGCTTATCTCTTGCTACTTCCTTTCACACACAGAATAAAATGCTACATATGGATTACCCTTTATTCTGTAGACTAAATGCTCCCATTTTATGCTTTTGCTCTCGTGACATCTTCTTCAAATACCTTTCTGTGGTGGAGCAGGCTTTACCACCCCAGGGTATGTCTCTTTGGCATGTGGATTATTTTGTGCTGATTGCTCTTGAGAGCTAGAAGGCTTGGGAAGAACCTTTGGCATTCACCCTAACTGCCTAAAAGAATTTAAATAGGACATGATCCAAAAAGGGAACTATCACCATAGACAACTGTAGTACAATATGAACTAAGTATGGTAGACAGAGAAGTGTACTAGACAGGAAGTATAGCAAGGCCTGTTTCATCAAAGGGCTCTTTGTGTCTCATTGTTTCTAGATGACCAGCAAACGTTTGTGCATCAAACATTGACTCTTTTCGTTCTTCTTGAGAATATCCTTCCTCCCTTTTGAAGGCCCATAACTTTACCCCTTTATTCTTCATCCATAATGACATATAGATCTCATTTTGACTGACTATCTGAAGAATCGTGTTTTTTATGCATACAGAATTAAAATTTGACTTTCTCCTGGTAATTTGTCCCATGTCAGGTGAATTTTTAGACCAGCCAGGAGAATCTTAAACAGTAGAGAAAAATGTTTCCTCCACAACATCAACAAGAAAGAACTTCTTCTCCTGAAATTTTTTCAAAGTTTATTTATTTATTTTGAAAGAGACAGAGAGACAGAGAGAAAGAGTGTGTGTGAACGGGGAAGAGGCAGAAAGAAAGGGAGAGAGAGAATCCCAAGCAGGCTCTGTGCTATTAGCACAGAATTGGAAACGGGGCTTGATTCCAGGAACTGTGAGGTCATGACCTGAGCTGAAATCAAGAGTCCGTCGTTTAACCAACTAAGCCACCCAGGTGCCCCTCTCCTGAAATTTTATTTGTCTTTATCTTATATAGCATTTCTTTACTTTTATTATAGTTCTCATACGTCTGTTTTTTCTTCCATTTCCTGAGAAGAGATGCTGTCCATATAGTTTGGCATCTCCCATGACTGCTAATATGTGCCTGGCAAAAATATCCACAGGATATCTGTTTATTGAATTAATAATATGTTAGTTAATGAGTTTATCATAATAATGCCAGAAACAAACTTATTACAAATTTACAAACCAGACATTATGATCAAAATGTATGAAAAATGTATATAGTAAATATTATTATATGCCTTTGTTTATATATTTTCATGTATTCTAGAGGTATTAACAAACCAAAAGCATAGAATCGCATCTTCAATTACGGCAGAGCCCTCACAGTTACTTTTTTGATTTTCACTGGATTAGTTTTCAGAATATAAGAGAGCATTTAGTTCACCTGCCATTCAAATCTGGTTTAGAAAATCCATTCTTCAGGTGCCTAGGTGGCTCCGTCTGTTAAGTGTTTGACTTTGGCTCGAGTCATGGTCTTACGGTTCGTGGGTCCGTGCCCCGCATCAGGTTCCATGTTGGCATGGTGAGGCCTGCTTGGGATTCTCTCTCCCTCTCTCTCTACCCCTCCTCCACTCGTGCTTTATCTCTCATAAATAAATAATTTTTTTTAAAGAATACCCATTCTTAATCATAAAATGAAACATTAAAGTTTACTTTTCTCAAGGGTTAGAAGTTTTAATTGTGTCACAAGAGAAAAAAAGCAAAAACACAAACAACTGTTCTCTTATCACCCTAGAGCTCTGAGATGGAACACCAAGCTGCTATACCTTTAATAATGTAACATGCAGTGAAATATCCACATACTGAAACTTTATATCATTTACTGCCTTGTAAAGCTGTAAGTGCCCTCTTAAAGTCAGTATATTCTGACACTTTGCTACCCACAGATCTCATGCTGAAATCCACAGGAGTTGGGCATTAAAAATTGAAAGCAGAATGCAGTTCTTTCAAATTGGATAATTGGAAGCTAGTGAAACATCTCAAATATGGGTACAATAACAAGTAGGCTGCTGGCAAAACATGAGTAATCTGGGTACTGTATTTAAATTTTTAACTGACCCTTTGGCAGACGGCATCATGAAAAACTAACCTTCAAAGAAAGGAGAGCTTTGTTTTGCCAGTCTCTCGCAGTTGAAAAGCTATCAACAATCTGCTCTACCGACAATTACCTTAAAAAAACAACATTTTTTAAAGGCTCATAAGACCAATATCCTTCTATACTCTTTACAGTAAATGGCACGTTTTAGGGTGCCTGATACAGGCATCAAGAGTCATCAAACTTCCTATAAATTACACTATAACAGTTTGGTCATTTTGGTGCGCATAATGACATCAGGAGAACACATGATACGTCCGTAAAATGTCGTTTATTCTTTCCCATGAAGAAACTCCTTCTAGAACTCACGCTCGGTAGACAAATAGCTATGTTTCAAGATCAGAGATACCTCTGATGTCCTATCCCAGTAACTCCCTTGTTTCCTGGCTAAGGCTTAAGTGTGCTAGTTAGAGCATCAGTCTTTCAGCGTTGTTTGTGTTCAAATATAAATAGCCCTGGAGGAACTATGCTTAGTAGGTAGATAGAGGTGCTTAGCATAAACATGAAAATACTAGATAAACTCCAGGACAGAACAGTGAGAATGCTGTTATCTGGTCCAACACATAATTTTCCTAAGGTATGTGTTAAACAACATAAACTCGTCGATCAAAAGTGACTTCTAACAGATAAGACCCTGCAGGTCTAGGTGACACTTTGAGCAAGCATGATTATGAAAAATAAATTATTTTAGATGTGTATAAACTAGATAAACTTAAAGAAGACCACCCTGTTATACCACATCACTTTAAAAATAATTGTACTATTTGACAATGTTGGAGGCACTGAGGAACTAAAGAAAATACATTAATAAGCATTTAGCTCTGTTCAAACAGGTATTTATAAGAATTAGGATTTCCTTTTGAAGGAGTTTTATTTTATATTTTAATATTTATTTATTTATTTATTTAGAGAGAGAAAGAGAGAGAGAGAACGAGCAGGGGAGGGGCAGAGAGAAGGAGAGAGAATCCCAAGAAGGTTCCATGCTGTCAGCAGAGAGCCTGACTTGGGGCTCAATCCCACGAACCGTGAGATCATGACCTGAGCCAAAATCAAGAGTCGGATGCTCAACTGCCTGAGCCACTCAGCTGCCCCTGAAAGATTTTTAGAACATAAAAATATCTTTCCATCCCCAAAGCTTGAGGTATGATCTATCCAGAATTGGCTTTCTAGGTTCCTGGGAACCAGGGAGTGAGGAGATTGTTCATTTAAGCAAATTATAGTTTCAGGAATGTCGTTTAAAATATTAACAATTAATAAATGAACATTTTGTCTACAATAAAGGAAAATTGAAATACAAGGTTCTTTGGGAAAAAATTAAATATGGCAACATTTTTAAAACAGATATTTACAAATGTGTTAAAATTCATACATATTGTGTCTTGTTTTTAGCTTCTCCAAAAAAAGGAGTCACATTAAATATTTGTGGGGAATAAGCTTAGAAATTCACAAGGCATAAAAACTTGCAAAGTCTCACCCAAGCTTGGGTAAACAAGATAAGACCCCCATAATAAAGCAGGGAGGGGCCAGGGTCCCCAGAATAGAGAGGGAGGGGCAAAGGCCCCAGAAGACAGAGGGGTCAAAGGCCCCCAATACAAAGATATATGGGTAAGCAAGATTAGGTATTCAGGGAAAAAGTGCCCCCCAATTTAGTACTATAGGAGAAAGCTGCTTTCACATGAGAGAAGGACCAAGTTAGGTAAACAGGTAAATAGGGCTATAGATGGTTGTGCTGCCCTGCAGGGCAAAGCTGCCCAGAGAGGAGATGATTAACAAAAGAAAGGTGCGTTGTTAACCCTGAGGTCACGTGTCCTACCTGTCGCATCCCCTAGGCTAGCTAAGATAAACAGAGGTGCTGCCTCATGTTCACTGTAAACCACCTTCCGCCCAGCTGCCTGGCACCAGGATTTTGTTTTGTATTAACCCAAACCCCTAACCCCAAATACTTTCAAGACCCCCTTTCCCTCACGTCCATGAGTTAATGTTCACAGATTCATTCTTTTTTTGCACGTCCATCACCATGTTTGTAAGCCTCCTGATCCTAATAAATACAAGGAAAGGACCCTTATCCGGGGCTCTTGTCTTCTCCCAGACATTAGCCATCTCTCATTTTAATCCTGCGTCCCTCTTTCTTGCTAGACAAGAAAGAACTTTAGACTTAGAGTCTATGACAAATATTGTCTGTAAGTTACTATTTTCAAGAAATTTCTTACCCATAGATCTGATTTATATTGCTAAATTTGTTGATAGATGGAAATAATGATATTTGTGTAAGAAGCGAAATCTCTAAGACTCTGAAATATTGTGTTCCATTGAGTATCATGCAAGGGTTAAATAAAATATTTCAGGACAAAATTGATTAGTCCCTATCTGGGGATCAAACCCCACCCTTCAGGTTGTACACCCTGCTCCAGGCACTACCTTGTTTTTCTCTTTTCTTTCACAGTGCAACTTACCCATCAAAGTATGTTTTAATTTATTCAATCCACATTCTCCCTGCAACTCACTTGCTTTGGACTTCATTCCTATGGTTCTACTGAACCATAATGTGGGTCCTTAGTTGTTCCAGGCTTGAAAGTCAGGGACCACTCATCTGTCTTCTCATAACTGAACTCTCAGCAGTAATCTGTACAGTTCTGGGACACCTGGGTGGCTGAGCTGATGAAGCAACCAACTCTTGATTTGGCTCAGGTCATTATCTCACCATTCCTGAGATCGAGCCCTGCGTTGGGGTCTATGCTAACAGCACAGAGCCTGCTGGGGATTCTCTCTCTCTCTCTCTCTCTCTCTCTCTTTCTCTCAAAATAGATAAATAAATGTTTAAAAAAGAAAAAAAAGAAAACTGCAGTTCCCTCTTTCCACTTAATTGAAACAACTACTTCTTTCATTCTATGATGTTGCATTCTGGAAGGATCTTCTCCACTCTACTGCCCACACTGTTCAGTCTCCTTCATGGACTTCTTGTTCTCTCTTTGGCCTCAATGTGTCTAATAACCATTTACATGACATTTGTTTCTCAGACATCTATCTCAACACGCCATCCCTAAATGACAGCTGCCCAACTGACATCGCCCTTCGAGATCTACCAGGCATTTAAGCATCTTTTTGATCATGTCAGAATTCCTGTTTACCTTGAACTATTTGAAATTCTATTTTTCTGTTGCTGCTGATCCTCTTCCAAACCTTTCTCCATCCAACAGCCAGGGTGCTTCTTTAAAAATAAAATTCAGATAGAGGCACCTGGGTGGCTCAGTTGCTTAAGCATCTGACACTGGCTCAGGTCATGAACTCACGGTTCCTGGGTTCGAGTCCTGCATCGGGCTCTGTGCTGACAGCTCTGAGCCTGGAGCCTCCTGCGGCTTCTGTGTCTCCCTCTCTCTCTCTGCTCCTTCCTCTGCTTGCATTCTGTGTCTCTGCCTCTCAAAAACAAAGATTACAAAAATGAAAATAAAATAAAATAAAATAAAATAAAATAAAATAAAATAAAATAAAATAAAATAAAATAAAATAAAATAAAAATAAAATAAAATTCAGATCACTTTTCTTGCTTCCATGAACCTGTCACTTCCTTCGCATTCACATGAAAATGGAGTGTGAGCTCATTGGCTTACCGTCCACTGCACTGGGGACTTAATTCCTGGATCTTCTTTTCTGCCTCCTGGGGACCCTCCTACCTGTTCAGTGTGACCATTCCTCTGCTGTTCTCACCCCTTCTTGGTCAGACCAACGTTACAGAAACCTCAAAGCCCAGGCACTATTTCTTCTGCACGACACATAGTTTTCCCGAGATCTTCCAACAGCGGCTTTTTAAGCATTAAGATCTCACCTGAGGGGCACCTGGGTGGCGCAGTCGGTTAAGCGTCCGACTTCAGCCAGGTCACGATCTCGCGGTCCGTGAGTTCGAGCCCCGCGTCAGACTCTGGGCTGATGGCTGGGAGCCTGGAGCCTGTTTCCGATTCTGTGTCTCCCTCTCTCTCTCTGCCCCTCCCCCGTTCATGCTCTGTCTCTCTCTGTCCCAAAAATAAATTTTAAAAAAGTTGAAAGAAAAAAAAATAAATAAAAAAAAAGATATCACCTGAATTGGCAGTTCTTTAAAGAATGTTTTAATTATTGCCACATTTAAGTTAGATTCTTGCCTCAGTTTTTTTCCTTAAATGTTCCTACTTTATTTCTTTAGTATTACCTGAAATTATCCTTCTATTTATTTTAATTTTGTTTCTTTCCTATCCCCCCACATTCTAATAAAAGCATCATGAAAGCAGGGGCTTCGTTCGGTCTCATTTTTACACTGAAGTCACAGATCCCTTTACAGTAGCTGATAAGAGCAGACACTGAATAAATATTTTCTGAATGAATGGGTGAATGAATGCTGTTGACTAGGCAGATTCTGCTTGTAGCCGGGTTCTGTTTTAATTAAGAGAAGTTATGAGTACATTGAAGCTCAAGACACTATTGAACATTTATATTCTTTTTGTTTTCATTAAACTCTAAAAATTTGGCATTAGCAAAGAAAGCACATTAGCCCCTGTTGGCCAAGAGGCAGTTTGTGTTCTTGTGTTTCTGTTTTGTTTTACCTGCGTTATATCCCATAAAATAAAAATGATTATGCCACTGGATTTGTCTAAGTATTTCCATTTATTCTGCCATTATCCAATTATGCACTTCAAAAAGCTACTTTACAATTAATGTTGTTATATTTGTCCTAGCAGAAATCTGCTCAGCCCATGCACGTTAACGCTGATATTTATCATCTCCTGGCTGAAACTTATGTGTATATTTTCTTTAGAACTTCTGCAATGGTCTACTCTGAACAGCACTGGTAAAAATGTGTTACTTTACCGTGGATTCGAGAAAAGTGCTCATAAATCAGAAGGGTTTGTTTTGAATGGGCATACACAATCCTTATCGCCTTCCAAAGGAGCGAGAGACTGCAGGAGAACGGGGAATTGACTCTATTTGATTTCTTCAGATCTTTGACATCGGTATGTTCCATACCATTGCTGGCAAAGAAAGTGCAATTCGTATACTTCCTGTTGGCCTCAACTTCCTCGATGCGGTCAAAGCCTCTTTCGTCTTTGTTTCACACAGCTCCTATTTATACACGTGGCCGACTCTGCACGCGATCCTGCCTTATGCTTATCCCCCAGACAAAGCGACGCACTCACACGCTTATTAACTGCTGGTCCGAACTCAGAGCTGGCTTGTTCTTTAACGAATATGTCGAGCTTCCCACCCCATGGCCCTCAGACTCCTCTCTGCCGTACTTTCAGAGTGATCAGTGACCTTCCTTCTCAAGGTCAGCAGCCTTAACAGCAGTGGAGTTTCTCTGGGAGGGAGGACTTCCTAGAAATGAGGTCACGGGCCTCAGCCTAGAACCCCTGAATCTGCATCAGCATTTTAGTAAGAATCTCCAATGACTTGCATGTACATTAAGGCTTGAGAAGCACTGCTGTGTGACATCCCCCTGCATGAACCCTCCAGTGGAGTCTCCGGAATGAAATTATTAAGTGCGCCAGCTTATTCTGCCTCTCTGACCATTTCTCCCGAGACCTCGTGGGTCCACTTATTTTCTACCTACCCTGACCTGTTTGTAATGCCCCACCCCTCAAAAGCACTTTCGTGTTTCCACATTTCTGCTTATAGGTAAATTAGTGCTACATTATGGTAAAAAGTGCGGGTTTTGGCAATTGGAGAAAACTGTGTTTAACTCTTAGCAAAGCATTATCAATATCAGCATTCTTGGGGCGCCTGGGTGGCTCAGTCGGTTGAGCATCCGACTTCAGCGCAGGTCTTGATCTCGTGGTTGGTGAGTTCGAGCCCTGCGTCGGAACTGTGCTGACAGCTCAGAGCCTGGAGCCTGCTTCAGATTTTGTGTCCCCCCACCCCTCTGCCTCCCCACCCCCGTTTGTGCTCTGTCTCTGTGTCTTTCAAAAATGAATAAATATAAAAAAATTTTTTTAAATATCAGAGCATTCTTGAGAAAATTACTCAACTTCTCTAAATGGCTGTTTTTGTGTTTTTCCTATCTTAAAGTGAAGATAATTGTAGTACTTACCTGGTAAAGTCATGGCGAGGGCTAAATAAAGCATAAGACATCTAGTCCCAGTGTCTGGCAAAAAGTAAGTGCACCATAAATATAGGTAACATGATGCGCTCCAGGAAAACTGCTCTCCTCATGCTCTGTGACTGAAAACTACCTGGGTGAATATCCTCTAATTAACTCTCCCACTTACACTTGAATTAGGTATATTTTCTTCACAAATCCTTCATAACTTGCATACCTAAATTATTCTCTTGTTATTGTCAATAAGGAAACCTCCCCATTTGTTAAGATTTTAAGTTCAGAGAGTGCTGTAATTCATCTAGGGAGCATATATTCCAAAGAAGTTACTTACAAAGTGACCGAATAAAAAGAAGAATGAAAATATTGGCAACGATTACAGCAACTGCCTTGGATACCCATCCTTACGGCCATCTCTCCTAGCAGCGTCACCATCTTGGGGGAACAGCGGTATGCCTACTTACTTCTAAGGATATGTTTCCTGGCTTTGGGTTCATCATAATGACATGGTTCTGGCCAGGAAGTCTGCTTTCCACAGAAGCCAGTCTTTCTAGACTTTCCTTCCTGCCTTCAGTGCAGAGCAAAGATTGCATCCATGTCATGACCACAAGGAACCTGTGAGATGGGGCGCCTGGGTGGCTCAGTCAGTTAAGCACCAAATCTTGATTTTTGGCTCATGTCATCATTTCATGGTTTGTGGGACTGAGTCCTGTGTCGGGATCAGAGCCTTCTTGGGATTCTAACTCTCCCTCTCTCCCTCTCTCCCCTTCCCCTGCTTGAGCTTGCTCTCTCACAATAAATAAGTAAACTTGAAAGAAAGAAAGAAAGAAAGAAAGAAAGAAAGAAAGAAAGAAAGGAAGGAATCTGTGAGAATGTGAGTGTCCTGTCAAAGACAACTGAGCAGAAGAAAGATCCTGAGATATGATGTAAAGTCACTTGGCCAATTCTGGAATGCCAACATGTGGGGTTCCTGGAAGTGGGGGAGGAGACATGTTTTCCATTAAACCATTATATTTGGATTCTAAATGCAACTAAATATATTTACATATACATAAACAACATCTTAAAAACTTTACAGTTTATGAAAAAGTGTATATTTGCTGCCGCTCTGGAAAGCAGTGTGGAGGTTCCTCAGAAAATTAAAAATAGACCTACCCTATGACCCAGCAATAGCACTGCTAGGAATTTATCCAAGGGATACAGGAGCACTGATGCATAGGACCACTTGTACCCCAATGTTCATAGCAGCACTCTCAACAATAGCCAAATTATGGAAAGAGCCTAAATGTCCATCAACTGATGAATGGATAAAGAAATTGTGGTTTATATACACAATGGAATATTACGTGGCAATGAGAAAAAATGAAATATGGCCTTTTGTAGCAACGTGGATGGAACTGGAGAGTGTGATGCTAAGTGAAATAAGCCATACAGAGAAAGACAGATACCATATGGTTTCACTCTTATGTGGATCCTGAGAAACTCAACAGAAACCCATGGAGGAGGGGAAGGAAAAAAAAAAAAAAGAGGTTAGAGTGGGAGAGAGCCAAAGCATAAGAGACTGTTAAAAACTGAGAACAAACTGAGGGTTGATGGGGGGTGGGAGGGAGGGGAGGGTGGGTGATAGGTATTGAGGAGGGCACCTTTTGGGATGAGCACTGGGTGTTGTATGGAAACCAATTTGTCAATAAATTTCATATAAAAAAGTGTATATTTGCTGAATTTTTCTGTATATACATATAATGACATAAAAACTCGAATACACCGCAAGTTAAGTGCTTAATTAGATATAAGGAAAAATTTCTGCTATTTAAGAATGTTTTGTTTGAGGGGCGCCCAGGTGACGCAGTCAGTTAAGCATCCGACTTGGGCTCAGATCATGATTTCACGGTTCATGGGTTCGACCCCCGCATCGGGCTCTGTGCTAACAGCTCAGAGCCTGGAGCCTGTTTCGGATTCTGTGTCTCCCTCTCTCTCTCTGGCCTACCCCCACCTTGAGCTCTGTCTCTCTCTGTCTCTCAAAAGTGAATAAATGTTAAAAAAAATTAAAAATTAAAAAAGAATGTTTTGTTCGCCAGATGATGCCAATAAGATAGTTCTTCAATTACATTTACCTTTTTTCCCCCCAATGTACATCTTTCCTTTTATTTACTTGATGTTTTGAGGGAGGGAAGGCTGTCTAACATCTCAAATATTAAATAGCTAGGAGCCATCCATAATGTCCTAAAACTCTATGCAAGGTTTGGCATGACTATTTATTTTTCTGCGGAGAGTTTCTATAGCTTTCAGTGGCTTCTCAACATCATGTAAGAATAATCCCACTTAGAGGAAGAGGTTATTACTTTGGTATTCCATTGCTGAGTGTTACATTCACTTCTCAGATATAAAATGGCTAACTGAACTACATCAGGGCAACAAAACATAATTCATATAGCTTTACAACTTGTTCTTTAATCTCCATCTTCTAAAATAGTCATATTATTTTTTAAAAAAAAAGAGAGAAGATGGGGCGCCTGGGTGGCTCAGTCGGTTGAGTGTCTGACTTCGGCTCAGGTCATGATCTTGCGGTCCGTGGGTTCGAGCCCCGCGTCGGGCTCTGTGCTGACAGCTCAGAGGCTGGAGCCTGTTTCAGATTCTGTGTCTCCCTCTTTCCCTGACCCTCCCCTGTTCATGCTCTGTCTCTCTCTGTCTCAAAAATAAATAAATGTTACAAAAATAAAAGAAAAGAGAGAAGACTGGCAAACCTAGATTCTGTCGCAGACTCTTAATTTATACATATATACATCCCAAACTTACTTTGCTGATTCTGCGCTCGTTCATCTAAATTTAGACAGCAGCAACGAAAGCTGCAATTTTCCTTCGAAAATTACAAATCTGTAGCAATAATTGTATCTGCACCTACTCTCTGCCTAATTTTGCAGTGTTCAAAAATACTCAGATGGCTGGAGAGCAGGTGTTCGCCGTGGCATGTGTTTCCTGACTGCCTTCCCGTGCAAAACAAGAATCTAGCAGCATATGCAACCTGCGCCCAGGTGCGTGGGGAGAAGGGCTTCTCCAGCGCCCAGTTGTATGAGGCAAACGACATTCATATGAATCCGCAGCTCTGCCAGGAGAGCCTCTAACTCTTCGTGATTTTGATACACTGGGAAAGCCATGATTTTGCTTGTTTCGTTGCAGAGGATGAAATTTACAGTGTACTTGGCTTATTTTACCCGAAGATTTCTTTTTCATTTTGCTTTCACTTTGCAGTCTTCTGTTTCTGTGGCGTTCTGGAGGAAGGGTAAGTGGTATGTCAACCAACAGTGCCTTAAATCCATGCAGAAGCTTTAGCCCCATCTTTCCCCAGACTGGAAGCTCCTGGAAGGCAAGGCCTGTAACTCATCGAGATCATCTGTTCATTAAGTGTGTTGTACTAAACCCCGCAATAAAATATACTGGAAAACCGTTTCTGACATTAAACACTACATCAGTGGAAGCACATCAAAGCTCGAGCTGGTGAACGCTAAGATACCACACTCTGGAAGAAAACAACATGGTGAGAAAAGCAGCTAGTTTCTCAGTACGGTCAATAGGGAGAAACGTGCTCAGAAAAAGCCCAGAGACTGGCCATGGTGAACAAGAGCCGACTGCATTCTCTAAAATGAAGATTCTGATCATCAGAGTAATAGTTATGATGTTGCAACCACTTAATATAGAATATGCAACACTTATTAAAATATAAGATAAATATGAACATGTGTGTGTCAGATAATATGTTCTTGGAACAAGTAACAGAGAATCAGATTCAAGCCAGCTTTGAAACTATGGAAATTAATTAATTTTCACATGAGGATATATAGCACTAAAGAGAAGATCAGGTTTTATCAATTCGGTGGCTTAATGAAGGCATTGAGGATGGAGACTCATTTTTCTCTGCACCCACATCATGGACTTCATCTTAATCTAGTCCCCATGCTTGTTGAGGGATGGCCAACAGAAGCAGCCAGAAACACATGCTCTCTTGTTTGTGGACACAAGGAGAGATAGAGAGGTCCTCTCACAAGAATGAAGAAAACTTTTCCCAAAATATTCAGAACACTTCCAGAAGTTTCTTTGACCAGACCGGGTCATAGGTTTTTTCCCCCCTCAATAAATCCATAATTTTATTTATTTATTAATTATAAATAAAATGAAATAAATAATAAAATGAATTTCCCAAATAAGGAAAGTGACTTTGAGGTTTGATTGTTTGCTTGTTTTGTTTTGTTTAGTCTTGCTTTTCCCGTGACACCCATCTCTGGACTATTATAGGGCTTTTCCCGTGACACCCATCTCTGGACTATTATAGGGTTTATGGTCAGTTCCCTGAGATACGAGAGCGGCTGCTGAGGTCACACGAGGCGTTGGGGTGTGGATACAAGAATGGGAGGGGCGCCTGGGTGGCGCAGTCGGTTGAGCGTCCGACTTCAGCCAGGTCACGATCTCGCAGTCCGTGAGTTCGAGCCCCGCGTCAGGCTCTGGGCTGATGGCTCAGAGCCTGGAGCCTGTTCCGATTCTGTGTCTCCCTCTCTCTCTGCCCCTCCCCCGTTCATGCTCTGTCTCTCTCTGTCCCAAAAATAAATTTAAAAAGTTGGAAAAAAAAAGAATGGGAACATAATTTGGGGAGAAATAGTTTCAAGATAGTAGACAGAATAAAAGATATGCAGAGCAAAAAGAAAATTTCTCCTAGTGAAACATTTAATTGCAGAAAGCAAAATGATGTGGGTGTGAAAAGAGAAACTCACAAGCAGCAGACAACGCTGCTGAAACAAAACAGTAGGTTTTATAACTATCCTATCCAAAAGAGATTATTTAAAAATAGCAAAAATGTTTACAAAAATGTAATAAAGCAAAAAAACCACCAACGACACCTGTCGATAAAGCCCTAGAGAGAAAGGGGTTGTTGCTGAATGGACTATGAAGGAGCAGCTATTCTGCCCGTGTGCAGGAGTGGGGTCTACAGGAAGCCACTGAGAACAGTCCTACCTGCCTATTTGCAGCCCTGCACCTTCCAAACCTGCCTTGTGTTCCAATAACGCACAAACAGAATTTGAAGACAAAGTTTCTCGCAGCCAGAATCAGAATGGTAGGAAAGGGATCCTAGTGGATGGGGATCCAGCTAGGAAAGCGGGGAGTTGGAGCATATTGTTGGCCAAGTAGAGCTAATTCTACCTAATCTGGCTTGCCTAATCTGACGTTACAGATGTTCTTTTGCTCAGTCCTGTTTCCGCATCTGCCAATCCAGCTGCGTTTTCGGCAGGTTCATTTTTCTATCTTTTGGTTTTGCAGCTTTGGTTAATCATGGCTCTGCACTCCCCCATATATCCATACACCATGCCATATTTTGTAATTTTGACTCATTATGGTTTAATGATAAATGTTATTTTTTTACAGAGTCATCTTAAAGAAACAGGGTCTTTAAACATCAGGTCTTTAACATTCATTTGTACCACAAAACATGCCCCAAATTCTCTTTCCCCAAAGCATTCTCTTGTTTATAACCTAGCTATATTTAAGCAACACTTGCTCAAGCTCTTACCCACTATCAAATAGATAGGTATTATAAATTTTATAGTAGTGCTCCTAAACCTGACATTGCAATATGCGAGGCACCCTCATAGTTCTCTACTTTATATATTATTTTTATGGTGAGAATTAAAGCTTTTACGAGGCTGTAATTTTTGACATTACCATCGCTTCCTGGGAACTCAATGTTATCCTATTCTACAAAGAGCTAAACAGAAGAAAGAACACATTTCCAAGGTCAAGTGAATCTTCTGAGTCTGGAAGTGAGAGGCTCTCAGCAAAAAACACCTGTGTGTTTGGTTGCAAATGTATTTACTACATTAAAAAAAGAAACGTAGGCCTAAGTTTAAATAACACAAGTTACTTCTATTTACATATGTATAAAAATTTCTGAAAATTAAAATGCAATATTTGAAATCTCATAACATGTTTGATTACTGTAAACAAAACCAAAATATTTTTTGAAATATGAATTATATAAACCCTGTGAAAGGAAGTTACTTAAGAATCATTAAGCCCTTAAAATAAAATAATACATGTCAATCAAAAAGCAACATTATTTCATACAAAAAATATGTACTGTAAGGTGCCCTGAGGATGCATCTGGAAATTTCAAAAGGGATCCGTAGGAGACCTGTCCTGGGTGATCTTGAAACATGATAATAGAAAATCCAATGGAAGCCAACTGGAGGAACTCTTTGGCAATTTCAAATAAATATGGATTATGAAAATATTGATGGAAAATAGAGTAAGGACATATTTAAAGTTACTTTGTTATATATTATTGACTGACCCACTCACTGGGAAGCTGCTTAAGATTCATCTTGTGATTTGCTACAATGTGGATGGAACTAGAATGTATTATGCTAAGGGAAATAAGTCAGCCAGATAAAGACAGATATCGTATGATTTCACTCATGTGTGGAATTTGAGAAACAAAACAGATGAACATAGGGGAAAGGAAGGAAAAATAAGATCAAAATAAAGAAGGATGCAAACCATAAGAGACTTTTAAATACAGAGAACAAACTGAGGGTTGCTGGAGGGGAGGTTGGTGGGGGATGGGCTAGATGGGTGATGGGCATTAAGGAGGGCACTTGCTGGGATGAGCCCTGAGTGTCATATGCAAGTGATGAGTCACTAAATTCTACTCCTGAAACCATTGTTACACTCTATATTAACTAATTTGTACTTAAGCAAAAGAAAAAAAATAAATTAAAATTAAATTTAAAAAAAAGATTCATCTCATGAAGCATTGTGGTATGAAGGAAGTAAAATAGCTTAGACTCAGCTCTCTGTTTCCTTGTATTTTTCACGAGCAGATTATTTAATTTATCTGACATCAGGTGTCTCATGTTAAAAGTTATTTTTAAAGGCTTACCGTACAGCATTTTGGACATTGGATATCAGGTTAGATCTTATTTTTTCCACTATTATTTTAGAAAATCACATAATCTAAGATTCACCATGTTAAACATTTTAAAGTATAGAATTCACAGGTCTCTAGCATGTTCACAATGTTGTGCAATCTTCACCACTATCTAATTCCAGAACATTTCCATCTCCCCACAGAGAATCTCCACACTTTCCAATACCCACCCCCCCTCATCTCTAGGCAACTGCTAATCTGCTTTTTGTATCTGTGGATTTGCATATATTGCTGATTTCAAATGGAGGGAATTACACAAAATGCAGCCTTTGAGGTCAGCTTCTGAATTTAGCATAACATATTCAAAGGCCACCCATGTTGTGGCATACATCAGTACCTCATTCCTTCACATGGATGTACACTTTTTCATCGTAGGGATATACCATATTTAGTTTTTCCATTCACCAGTAGATGAACCTATGGGTTATTTCAACTTTTTAGTTACTGAATAATTCTACTATGAACATTCATAGACAAGTTTTTGTGTGAATATACATGGATTGGACAATTTTGTTAAAGCCTAGGAGTGCCTGGGTGGCTCAGTCAGTTAAGTGTCTGACTCTTGATCTCCGCCCAGGTCTTGATCTTAGGGTTGTGAGTTCAAGGCCTATGTTGGGCTCTGCACTGGACGTGAAGCCTACATAATAAATAAATAAATAATTAAATAAATAAATAAGCCTATTAGTATCTGATAATGCCTACTCAAAATTAATTTCTCCAGGCTCCAAAAGCACTCATATCTAAAAGCAGTTGTAATGCTTTTCTGCACTTTACTTTCCTTAAGTCTATAATTTTTAACTGAATGTAGAGAAGTACACTCATAAGTTTTGTACAGGGTGGCAGAGGAGAGGTCAACATGTTCGCGACAGCAATAGTTTCGTTAGAAGTAAAGTGTGCGGGTTGCAATGACAGCTCTCAGGACCACAGGCACCAGAGGAAGGGGGTTCTGATTTGGAGTGTGGGCAGCAGAGGAATAGAACCCAGGGAAATAGCCCCATGACACGTTCACACATAGTCATGAGATCACTTTTAAGGGCTCAATCCTTATGTGGACGGGGGAGGGCAATAATCATCACAGACTGTACGTGAAAGAAAATATATCCCCACTTTGAAAAAAGAGCCTAATGACCCCTGAACATGGTTGTTACATAACTATTTTCAAGTTTCTGTACTTGTGTCCTAAGTAGGCTGCAAAATATAGAAGGGTAGAAATATGTTTGTTTCATTCCTTTCCTTTTCCTTAATCCTTTAATAATCAGCATTAGCAAACTATGGGCCTACACTATACATTTCTTTTCAGAGAGGAAAAAAATTGTTCCCAATACCTTTATATTTTTCTCTATGACACTTTCAAGTTCTTCACTCTTCTTCTTTTAAAATCTTGGTAGTCCCTGTTATTTTTTGGAATTGAATGGCAAGCAGATACTTTCACCTTATGTCTATCTGTTAGATGACTTCATTAACTCATTCATTCATTCATTCATTCCACAAACATTTTTTGAGCATTGTGTACATGTAAGAGAGAGAGAGAGTGTGTGTGTTAGAGAGACAACAATGAAAAGGAAGATTCATTTATGATTTCCCCCAGCTTGCTTGCTTTCTCTTTGGGACAGTTCCGCCAATACTCTAGTATACAAGGATGCCACAACAAGTTATCACAAGTATTTCCTGAGCTGATGCTTTCAGCCCTATCCTCCTATGAAGTGCTATGCATTGCCCACTCCATACTAACTTTTCCCCTTACACCTACATCTAGGCCACCTACAGAACTTGTTCTTGCTCCCAAACATTGAAATCCACTGGGCTATTTATTTTTGCTTTTTGGCCTCTGTTTGTGTCCACTTTCTTTTTACATGTCCCTTTCTATCTGTATGTATCTATTTGCAACCCCGGACTCTTTTCTTACCCATCTATTATATTTGAATTTGGGGTATAGTCCCAAGCAACATTTTCCTTATGAAAAAAAAAACTTGTGAGAATCTTTTCCACTGGTTTAAATAAATGCATTGCCAAGAAACTGAAATCAGAATCATGTTTCCTTTGCCATCGGTTGTAAAACAAATAATATATTTACCTCCCTTTATCCGCTCATATCTTTGACCCCCTTGCATTAAAGCAATTGTCACCTGTGTTAAGTTGCAATGTAGTTATAAAAACCACTTTCATGAGCTACAAGTATTTGTGAACTTCACCGAGAAGTAATACCCCATTTTTTCCATTTCAATTGCAGGCATTTTTTTGTCCTTAGACTCTAAACCTTTTAATAATCTATCTGTCTATCTATCTATCTATATCTATCTATCTATCTATCTATCTACCTATCTGTTATTTTTAGACATAAGGTTACACACCTTCTAGATATCTTGCTACCTAGTTGCACCCTACACATGGCTCAGGACCCTAGAGGTCCACTCACCTTACATGGCTGACTTAATTGGCTATGGCTTTCTATTACCTGGGCGAATGTTCCTCTCTACTGGCACAAATAAGAACAAATCTGTTGATTTTTCATGTGACTTAAAGACAAAGGAATATGCAGTAGTTTAATGAAAAATAGTACCAACTAAACCTCTCATTTGTTTATAGCCTGCTCCCATTTTAATTTGAGAAACAGGTGCCCTGTGTTTTAGTTGGTTTGGTTTTAGCCTTCCTTTTTTTCTTCAAAAGCTTTCAAAAAATTGGACTCTTGCTTTAGTATAGTAGATGTAGTGAAGATCTATTCAATACATTTCTTAATCCTCTATCCATATTGTTTTGTGCAGAAACTGTAAACTCTTTGCATAGGAGTTATTCCTTGTCAACATGAAGCATGAATCTGCAGATAAAACTCAATTAGCAGTATAGTTGAAAACATTTTCTATACATTTGCATATGATCACACTCATAGGAAAATATATATGTTTAATCGTGTGCTTCAGAGCAGAGTATATTGATAAAATATGTCACCGTGTTTGTTTTCTCCTCAAAAACTTGCAGAAAATGCTAACAGTTCTCAGATTCCCATAATATTTGAGGAAAATTACACACTGTTTGTTTGGGCAATAATTGAAGTTAGTTTATTCATTTTTAATTGTTTCATCCATTTAACAAACATTACCTAATTCGTCCAGCAATTCTGTAAAAACTGAGAATAAGGTGGAATATAATGATGAATGAGAAAGAGACCCTTGTCTTGAGAATCTTAAAATCTGGTGGAAAACAAGATAATGAAAAATAAACTGGTGGAAAATTATAATTCACTGTGGTTTTCTAAGAAATTTGTACATGATGATATGGAATCTTAGAGGGGAATGCTAATCATGAATTGTTCAGTATCAAGCTGGAACATCAAGAAAGGGAAGTCTTGGGGCGCCTGGGTGGCGCAGTCGGTTAAGCGTCCGACTTCAGCCAGGTCACGATCTCGCGGTCCATGAGTTCGAGCCCCGCATCAGGCTCTGGGCTGATGGCTCAGAGCCTGGAGCCTGTTTCCGATTCTGTGTCTCCCTCTCTCTCTGTCCCTCCCCCGTTCATGCTCTGTCTCTCTCTGTCCCAAAAATAAATAAACGTTGAAAAAAATTTTTGAAAAAAAAATTTTTTGAAAAAAAAAAAGAAAGGGAAGTCTTCTAAAATGTGCTTCATGGCCCTTGAGGGACAAACATGAATTGGTCAGGCTACAAAAATTACCCAACTGAGTACACGTAATTGAGAGAAGAGGCCACAACGAATACTTGGGGACATGTATGCACGTTTAAAAAGAAAGTTCTGATAGAATTACGGGAAACAAGAATATAGTGTGATCCAAGTAAAGGAAGAAGAACTTCAAAAAGAGAGAAGTGGTGAACAGGGTCAAATGATACTGAGAGTTCAAATAAAATAACACTGAAAAATGCCCAGTGATCAGTTTCAATGCCATATATTGTGGCCAGTAAGAGGTCTTTCAGTAGCGTGGTTGCTAGATAATCAAATTGAGGTGGGTTGTCTGGGAATTCAGGTTATGAAAGCATACATGAGACCCTGGAGCAGCATTCATTGCCATGAAAGAAAATATGTAAAATATTCCGAACGAATTCAGAATGTCTCTCCTTCTGTCTCCGAGGTTCTGGTGAATGCTAGAATTTTCCATTTTAAAGCTAAAATGGGTGTTGGCTGGAGTTAAAACTGGCGTTGCTATCACACTCACCCAGGGAGAACACTGGAATGAACACATCCTACTCCATGTTGAGAACAGATACTTACAAAAGGGATCTCTATGGAAACTAGTATGTATAGGAAAAGACAAAGATAATCAAAGTTTGAATTTCTGGGTTCTTCAAAACAGTATTCCAATTAACTTTATTTGATGCAAGCCTATTTTTTTATAGCAAAAACTTTCCTCTTGTAGATATTCTTAGTCTATTGTAGACCTCTGGGTACTTTTCATCTCCCAATTTGTAGAAGTTCAGTCACATACTTAAATTAGGCTCATTCAATTTCTCTTAGAAATCAAGTTCTTTACCTTTATCTTTATCTGTTTTCTTAAAATCTACCTAGAGAAGATGACCACTTCATTTCTTGGTCTGGATTCTCCAAACAAGGTCTTTTGGTTTCACGAAATCATCTACAAGAAGAGGGTTCTTCTTATTCACGGTTTCCTTCCCAAGTGCAATATTGTGCTCTCTTCCCCAGCTCAATACTGATATCCCTCACCACTGCAGGGTTCTCAAGAAGAGGTGTTCGAGGCTCAAAAGAGTTGATGTTTAGCAAACAATAAACAAAATAAAACACTGCGGCCACTTGCACATAATTGTTTTGGAACTCTGGGTGCTTCTTTACTATAGAGGCAGGTCCTTATCACCTTTATGCACCAAGTGCTTAATACAGTACCTGGCATATAATGGGCATCAATAAATGTTTGAACAAATTGATGTATACGCTAAGGAAGTAATGCCAATAATTTTTGAAGCAGTGATATGTTTTAGAGACCTGAAAATTGTGATTCCGAGTACTCACCAGTTTGCTTTAATCATGACTCAGGACTTTCATTTTTGAAACATAAAACATTTATCCTTAGTATATTCTTCCCACGGCACACACAACTGTTTATCATTGAAGGTCAAATTCCTAACCATTTCTGAAGAGGGTGAAAGAAAGTCTTCAAAAAAGTTTGATTTCTATGTTCACTTTGGTCTCTATTTTTCCTT